>NW_020955503.1:0-91153 GCF_003031625.1 Empidonax traillii
ATTTTCTTGCTGAATGGAGTTACTTAATGTAGGAAGTAAAAGTAATAAAACTGAATAATGAACAGAACAGGTGAACCAACAGTTTCACCTACGCAGCCTTCTCTCTGGATTAGATATCATCACAGAAACTGGCATAAAGACACGTCCTTACTTTTTCCTGAGTGAAAAATCTGGCCCCACCGAAATGCCTGCTCCCGGATTAATCGGCAGAAGGATCTGACCAACTGGCACAGCCTTGCCTGTGTCACTGAAACCTCCTGCCGCTTCTCAGCTGTGGGAAGTAGATTAAACCCAACTCCTTCATTACGGCCCCCCTTGCGAGAGCCTCGATCGCACCCGCCCTGTGCCGGCAGCAAGCCAACCAGGGGGTTGGCGGCACCCGCAGAGCGGCGAGGTGGCACCTCGCCCTCAATTTACCTTTTTGACCTCATACTTGATGGCCAGCTTGACACGGCTCAGGGAGGCTCTGTGCCGCTGCGCTTCCACCGGCTCCGAGTTGAGGTCGCCGTTCAGGATGGCCTCCACTTCCTCCGAGTCGCGGCACAGGTCGAGGACGCCGACCACGAAGTCCTTGCACTGCATGGACAGCTTGCGGTAGTCGTTCTGAAATGATAGGGGGACAGAGGATGACACGCACTTAGGAGCCAGCGGGGAGGAAAGAAGAACCCCTGCGAGTCACTAAAAACTGACAGGGTTTGACGTTGGGAGCGCCTCACAGAATTTTTATGCGGCAGAATCGATCGTCCTGTGACACGAGGCGGATGCTCGAACAGCAGATGGTGGCAGCTGTTTAACAGAGCACGGGAATGGGACACAACAGAGTAATAAAATGAGCTGGATGGGCAGCAAGGGGAAGCTGAATGGGCAAATAAGTATTACAGACAAAACCAGGACTTACTTGAAAAAGTAACCTCGAAAGTAACCTTGCAAAAATTTTGCAGACAACGAATGAAATCATTCTTGAAATGTTGCCTCCCAGGTTATGAACATGTTTCAGATCTTTCTACACTGCTGAAATGGCTGCTTACTCTTTACTCTTGTTCTGGATTCATTTCCCCTTTCCCCCTCCCCTCTCTGCTTCCCACTTACCCTTGGAATGGCTCACACCCAACAGTGTGTGCTATGGGTTACAAAGTAACTGCATGGAACAGGTTGTGGCACAAATTTGGACGCCAATATTGTGGGCAAAACACCCCAAAGTTCCTCTTTAGGCAGTACAGAAAGCAACCTTTAAACTCCTCAGTTGCTCCTGCACGTCAACATGGCAAAAATTTGCTTTTTTCTCATCCCCTCCCTCTTCTGACACAACATCTGTGGCTCCATTTCAAAATTTTGAGGTAGCTCTGTAAGGCATGTATCAATCTTTGCTTTACACTTTGGTTTGTATTTGTACATATCTCCCACCATCTCTGTGACATCACCTATAAGCTCTCATCTGATCTCTGCTTCAGCAGAAACCTTGGTCCTCGTTTTTGTGTCCAGGTCCTCTCAGGTGGATTTCCAGAGCTTCCAGATCTGAGATGCAGCCTCTGAATTCCTCACGTGAGCTGGTGAAGGAAACTTGACTGCACCTGCCAATTTTACCTTGTTGTATCAAGTGCTTCAGTGCCCAGCTGGAAACAGCACAGCCTTCTTTCTCAATGACTCCACAGCTTTTCTTCTTTCTTTTTCTTTCCCCATTAGGCCATCAAAACACCAGTTTGAGTCCTCTGTTTCTTCATTTATGTGTGTTTACTGTTCATTTCCAGACACTGCCTTTTTAAAATCACATTTTGGGGGTATAGATTTTCCCTTCGAGGTACCTGTCTTCTAAAAAATGCTTCCTTATTGCTTCCACGCTCATAATTTTCTCATTTAATCTCAATTTTTTTCCTGAAAGGCTCACTTTTTCCTCCTTTCCTAAGTAATTTTACTTCTTCCTACTGCTAGTTTTGCTAAATTCTCAACTTAGGATCTATATAATGGGACAGAGAAACTGATGTGCTCTCAGTGGTTTCAAATTATTTTGGGAAATGATGGGAAAAGAGGCTGCGTAGGATAACTGCAGGAATCAGCCATCGATCCCATAGGTCAGATTCAGGTACGAATCAAAAGGAAACACTACTGGAGACAAACAAATACTCCTAGGAGTTGTGTTATTGCATAAGACAAACATCCCAGCTACAGATTTGCAAACAACCAGTCCTAATCACAGACCTAAACAGGAGCCAGTTATTTCCTTTGGTCACAGAGGACAAATAAATTCAGTTGTCAGTGAACCAACAGGATGTAAGGTTATTTTAGATTTGTTTTTGGTAACCAAGGAGAACAGTACAGAAAAGGCAATTAGAAAAATAATACTGGGATGCATGATTAAACTCAGGGAAGGGATCCTACAAAGACAACACACGTGCAAAGGGATGGTGGCTAGAACAGCAGCAGTCATAAAAAAATGAAAGATAAAAGAGGAAGAGTCTTTCTTGACAGTCTAGTCAAGGAAGAGTTTCATCACAGAGGTCAAAAATTGTAAGTATGAACTGCTAGAATTCAGGTTAGAGAGGATATTAAGCCAAGCACAAAGAGGTAAGACAAGGTCAAAAGAAGATGGGGATTTTCTTCAGTGAAGACAAAAAAGGGACTAAAGACAATCTAGTAAATCCAAAACCAATACCAAGTCTTCAGTTTAGTGAAGTCCTGTGTTTTAAAACTCTTTATATTGTTTTTACAACAGAATTATTACGGATCTGTGAGAGCTTGAACATGCTCTTCCTTAAAACATCCAGTCTCAAGCAAGAGTTGCTCACACATTTCACTACAGCTGAAGGCATAGCATAGGAAGGTGCACTAATTTCACTGATTCCAGCAGTAGCACAATATGGCTAAAAGAGAAACTAAATTCTTTCTGCCTGACTTTGCAGGCACATGGAACTGGAAAAGAAAAAAAAGTAACTGTTTTTAGTGTTATTTCTATCTACTCTACCCTTCAAGGGGGCATCTCATTAAGGTTTAATACAGTTTAGTTTAGATGATTTTGTATTATTCAAGTGCTCTATAACCAAATTTTGTTCCTGTATGAATGAAAGTGGGCTGTCCAGTTGCAGAGAGAGGCTTCATTTACAAAGGTTTTCCTCAATCCTTTGCTAAATGGGAAGAAATAGAAATAGTGGGTTTCTGATAGTTAGGAAATTACAATAGTTGCTCTTGCTAAAGGTTCACTCCCTTTTCTTTACTATTCAACTCTTTTTCCTTAAAAAAACACAAATGTAATGCCAAAAGGTACACGATTGAGAAGTTACTTTTATCAGCACAGACCAAGCAAGAACACATTTTCACTTGCAATTACAATTGGGAAACCTTGCCTGCAAATGGCAAAAGGGGGGCAAACTGCAATTGCAGTAGTATCTCATGAAGACTGTTAATTCAATAGACTACAGATGGTTTCATTTTGCTGTTCCCTCCTGAATGGAGACTCATCCCCTCAAGTGTGTCAGAGCTCCTGACTGATCCTGGCAGAGGGTGCGAAGCGATCCCGCTCTCCCAGCTCACACTGTGTTCAACTGGCATCCTGAAAAATAGACCCATCCACTCTGGAATAGCCCTGCTGGTTCCAAAAGGACAGACTGCTTTGCATGGACTATTTGCCCACAAGTTACCCACATTTCTACTGACTAGCAGTCCTACGTGTTTCTTTGATAGGTGGATAGGCCACTTGCTTATAAAAGTTATGCTTATTGCCAGATAAGATTAAAGATATGATGGGTTAAGTTTTATTGTGTCAAATTTAAGGATTAAATACAGGCTAGGTTACTTAAAAATGCTGCTGTTATGAGAACTGAGAACCAGTTTGTGCATTCCCAATATCCAACTCCAGCTCTGAATCTTAGGCTAGGAAAACTTGTCAGGTTTCCCTCTCCAGGTCTTGACGTTTTTATGTATTAGCAAATCAAATTTATCCCAGTCTATTTGATTGCTTTCCAGAATTAAACAGACACTCCCCACACTGTGACCGTGGGATCCCGTTCTTAAACCATCTTCTACCTGCAGGGTGTTGTGGGAAGATCAGAAACCTGAATCTGTGGTCTCAGTCATTACACATCCACCTCAGTTTACTCTTGAGGACATACAAATGCAGCCACCAGATCACCCACCTCTTCCATGTCCTAAACAAGGCTACAAGAACTCCCTGTGTGGAGGTGAGGGGACCTGTGCAAGTCGACAGCTTGGTGACGTGAAGCTGATCTTCAGGAGAACACCAAACAGAGTAGGCAGTGATATTGTACAGCAGGGCTCTTGGCCTGTTTTCCATCATAATACTCTGATTCCTTAATCAATAAAGAGCTTCTCCAGTTAATTCACAGCCTAACTCAGCTGGTTTGACTAGTTATAGCACCTTAAATGTTATCTCTCAAAAAAAAATAAAAAATTATCAGTTACACAAAGGTCTTTGTCACCTCAGAAATATCAGCCTACATTCACAGACACCATGGGTGATATTGGTACATGTAAGGGACAAGTGATGATTGCAGAGCTGTGTCTCACGAGAAATTTTGGAGGACTCTGGCCCACATCAACGTCTGGATCTCAGCCTGCCCAACTCTGCCTGCTCTGTTCTCACTCCTAAAACCACCTCCCGAATTCATCCACAATTTTTGCAAAGAACACATCAATGTGTGCGAAGAACGAAGCAGACCAACAGAAAGCCTGCAGCTTTCTTAAGCTATTCCAGAGAAATTGCACAACTATATGCAATCATAAATTCATGTCATTAAATGTATTATGGCTTAAATGGCCACTCTGAGATCATGAATATACTCAGGTTGCACACACAACTGTATATGCAAATCAAGCACATAATTGCACTCCTGATGATGGAGCTGGGCCCTGGCCTTCCAAAAGCTGGACCTAAACGTAGATCAGGCTTGAACATTCTTTGTTAGTCCAGCTGAGATAACACTATGTAAATTCACTTGGAACAAGGACAGATTCCGCATTTGGACGCACGTCCACATCTTCCCTTGGTTCTAGTAGGAGCTTTTAGCAAATCTGGGAACAGGGATTTATCCTATATAGAGCAGGATTATGATCTTTTTGATCCTTGCTAGAGCAGTTCCAGCTGGGAGAATCGAGCTTGCTTACACAGGATGGTATTTAGTTGAAAGCTGGTAAAAAGAGATTATCTTGTAGCTTTTTAGCTATCTTGTCCTTTTTCTCCTATGGTGACTCCAAAGGAAAGTTCCATCAGCTGTTCTGACTGTTAGGAATTCTCCCATCCCTGTGCAGTAACAGCTCTGAAGTTCTCAGGGAGGAGGGTAAATATCAATTAACTTGAGTAACCCCCGGCAACCACAGTGGCCAGGGGCTGCTAAAAACAGAGGAACAAGAAAACATAAAAATTGGGAATACTTTGTATTGCAAAGTGCTCCTGGGACCAGCAGAAACAATCCTCCAGCTATGGTAACGAACACTTATTTACATCAAGACAAGATCCAGTTGCAGACTGAGCTTCCCTGAACAGCCTGTCAGGTACAAAGCAAGGCACCTCAGAGATCTCCAAGCACTCCTAAAGACAGATGCCATTAGAACAGCATTCTGCAACTTCCTCTGACTTCCACAGGCATTGTCCTTTGCAACAAAAGAAAGGAACTGGACCAGCAAATTTGATATCCTTGGAAAATGCTCTCTGATCAGGCACGTTGGTAATAAAAGTCCTTAAAATATCGGAATTGGTGAATGAGCGAAGCAGAAGTCTGGTTGTGCATCTCAGACAGAGAATTTCATCAACAACTTCGCTTGCTTTCTAATTATGTAGCAGAAAATCAGGTGAGCACTTAGAAGGGAGGTAAGAAAAATGAAAATGCAGAGAGGGAACAGAATAAAAGAAAGTGAGGGAAGAAGACAAATGGATGCAAAGAATGAAAGGGAGTAAAAGGCTCAAGAAGAAACTAAACAAATAAAATAGCTGGAGAGGAGCAAAAGGACCAACAGCAGCTTGGAACAAGGATTCTACAAAGGAGTAGGAAGTAGGGAAGCTTGAAGATGGAAGAAGTAGAGTGCAATGGTCTTTAGGGCTTTAGTTTCCTCATCTATTGTTACTCATTTTCAGTCCTTATTTTTGTCGTGCATCTCCCAAGAAAAATGAGAGGTCACTGGTTTCTTTGAATCCTTTCTCCTTTCTTCTGAAGGGAAAATGAAAAAAAAAATCCAAACAAAATCAGCGTAATTAATCAGGTTTTCTTCAACATTCATAGGGAGTTGACTATCATGAATGGATGTTCTAAGCCACCTTCCCACATTTCTAATACTCCTGTGCAAACCCCCAGTTTGTGCATTAGAATTTGTTAATATAAATCATAAGCGACAGAGGCAGGCTGGACCTTGCATGTGCAAAAGACACAAGGTTCAATTTAATAAGCATTTACCAGGAAACTTTGCCCTCAGGTGTTTTTAAGCAGGTTCAAACCCATATTCTTTCTCTGTGGGAAAACCACCTAGAACAGTATTTTTTGTAGGAATGCCCCGAGTCCTGGGAGTGGAGCATGCACAGAAAACTTTGTGGGCCTTAATGGCCCATAGATATTAAGAATAAATCATGAATGTTATCAAAAGTCCCTTGAAATGGGACCCCAGGAAAACAGTCAGCTCTCCTCCCAGGCTAGGTAGAAACAGAAAAAAAACGCCCTGAAATGCGTAAGAGTCAGAAGGGAAAAAAGGAGAGAGACGTGACGTCAATGAGGAGAGTAATTAATTCACTGGAATGTTTGGATGTTGATGAGAAGCTGGAATTTCCACGCTAGCAAAGAGCCAGGAACAATCTCTACTGTAGGTGCCTAAACTGAATTGCCTTATACACCTGGCAAGGTTAGCAGCCATCTAAGGGCTATCCAAAATCACTGAAAACTGTCAGAACTGTGAATTTCTTGGGGTTTTAGGCATCCCAAAATATCAGGGAATTAACATTTTAAAAAGTGAAGTAATTTTTTTAAGTTCTGATTTGAAATGAGAAGCCCAATCAAAAAATGTTGCTTTTTCTCCTCCAAAAGCTCAAGCTAATTGATTTTCTTTGACGTAACTTTTATTCACGGTATTAGTACTGATAATATGGGAGCCTCCCATCAATTTCTGTTTTTACAGAAATTTTTCTATGCAGTTCTAAACATCTGCATCCCCACCTAACAAAAGCATGAATGCAGCCTGGCTTAAATTTAGGTTTTGGTGAGCGAGATGGTATTTTGGGTTTTTGAGAAGTTGTATGACTCTTATGTTGAATCCCTAAGGGAGCACAGGTATAATAACCAAATTTGTATGCAGCAGCACAAAGATGAAGATGGATGGTTGAGTTTCTGAGGAGCCAACCCAGAAGAAAAGTTCTCTCTTACGAAAATACAGGAGAAAAAGAGGAAAAACAAACAAACAAACAAAAGGTTTGTATCCACAACCACCCAGTTTTTCAATGTTTATCCACAACCCTAATTTTTCAGAAAACCCTGTGGCTCTCAGGTTTGTTGGCCCAGTTGAAAAGGAATCAGTGATAAACAGGCTAAATTAAACACATCAGAGATTTAACCCTCTAGAACGCTCTCTAAATGAGGCACATAACTAATTCATGGTGTGCAGCACACAAGCTGACAGGCTCTGTGCACATGAGAAAATCCTCTAATTCTTCAGGTTTTTCTTCACAAAGAGCTTGCCTAGAAAAAAAAAAAAAAACCAAACCAGCATTTTTCCTATATCCCTGAATAAATACATAGAGGAAGTAATTCATGTGCCAGATTGCACAATACACAGCATGGTATGAGTGGGTTCCTTCAGCAAAGGAAGGAAAGGTTTAAGCTGCATTTTACACTTTATTAGTGCATGGTATGATAGATCAATTCTTCTCACCCCTAAAAACTTTATTTTTAAATTATATTTTAACTCACTTAGCTGTATCTGGAGCTATTCTTTCTGAGGAGTCTAAAATGGTTTCTCCCTCTTCTGGCAGAGTTCACTTGATTCATCTCTGCCTGTTTTTCTCCAGGTTGTTGTACATTCCTTCTGAGCACTCCTCAGCGATAACAGTGTTTGCTGTTGTTTGGAAAGGTTTATTGGTATTTTTGTCTCCCTCAGATTGTTCTTGAAGGTACTAAACAAACAAGTGATGCCCAACACCAGCCTTGCAGAACCCAAATAAACTCGTTATTAAAAGTAGAGGCAATGCTGTTGATATCAACAATCTGTCATCCCCTAAGCTGTGCTTTTCTTACAGAACAGTCTGCCAGGGTTGGATGTTTTGGTGGGATTTTGTTGGGGCAAGAGGAGGGCAGGTGGGTGTTACTGTGCTTTTCAGGGTACCTCAACAGAACTGCAAAAATCATTAAGAAAAGCACTGGGCAACAGTTAACTAAGGGCATTAATTGTCTGATGGAGAAGCTGAAACACATGGAAAGGTCAGGGCACTGAGAGACAAAAGCAGATACAGCTCAAAATGAGGCAACAGGACCTACCTCTGTGATCAGTCTAGCAGCTGGTTTTGAACAAGTGACATTTCTGAGAGGTGCGTCACAAAAAAATATCCACTTTCGGTATTTTAACAATTTGGAGACATGAGTCACAAATAGTACAAATTAAAAAGAAGGAATAAGGTGAATGCTGCAGATGCTCAAGAAAAGCATAATATCCCTGCTTTTTGCACTTACTTTACTCAGAATTTGTAACTAAAACCAATCCTTGTCTGCTACTGCAACCAAAATTGCTTTCCATCTGCTGCAAGGTTATCAGAACACGCACTTTTTCCAGTTCCCAATTTTCTTTGTACACAGGAGGTGCAAAAGCAATTTCGTTTCGTTAAGGATTCTTATAAAAGGCTTACATATTGAAAACTCAAAATCAAGAAAAAAAAAAGAGACAATAAATAACATGTAAGAAATCTGTAATTGAACAAGTAAAGACACGGGAAATAATATCAGCATCCAAGGACAGCATGAAGTAGCAGCAATAATAATAAACAATAATAACAACAAAGACAGAGAAACACAAGACCACCGTTACCTTGAATTCTTTTTCAATGTTGGCCAACTTGGCAAGTTCATTGCTGAGTTCTAGAGCAGTGAGTACTGGATCTTCACTGGAGAGGGACAGATAAGCCGGGCTCGCCAGTCCCTTGTATGCATTTATTCTCGACCTAGAGTGGCTGAAAGAATCGTGTTTTTGCTTCTCCGTGCAGTCATTGCACTTGCAGAAATAATCGTGAGGTCTTTCTATCCTCGCTCCTTTCATCAGCAGCATGTGCACGACTTCGTATTTTTGGCAGTGGGCAGCTAAAATGATGGGAGTGATGTCCGGAGAGAAGCGGGTCCCGTCTTCGTCGTAGGAATAAAAATCATCATCCTGGAGCTCCTGCTCGCAAGGGCTCAGAGTCAGTCGCTTGTTTACCGAAAAGCCAGGATGATTCAGGATGGCTTCCACTATCCTGATGTAGCCCTTGCTGATGGCGAGCAGCAGGGCGTCTCCAATCCGTGCCAAGTTCTCTTTTTTTAACAGCAGCTCCGTCACCTCCAAATGTTCGTTCCCCACAGCGAGCTGCAAGGCGTTTTGGCCCATGTAGTCCACGCAGTTGACGTTGAGGGTTTTGGACTCCTCCAGCATTTTGCGCACCACGGGGATGTTGCCGTACTCGGCCGCGTCCAGGAAACGCTCCTCCTCGGCCGTCAGGCTGGTGCCCCTGTTGTTGAACATGAAGGCCGGGCCTCGGATGGCCTGGCGCCTTCCCTTCTCCCTCATCATGGTCATGCGTCTCAGGGATGGGCTTTCCTCGATGTACCTAATGGAAAAAAAAAAACCAAACCAAACCAAAAAGTAGCAGAAATTCATTGTGTTGGTTTTTTGCAGCTTCCACTTCGCCTGTGGCTAAAACAGCGACAAGTTATTTTGGCCCTTGTCATTTTCCCATCTATTGACAACCGGTGTCCTGTCCTGTGATCGCTCTGCCTTCATTCTTGCTTGTCTGCAACCTGCAGGTTCAGTGCCACGGGCTATTTGTGTTTTCCCAGCATGGTCAAAATTTATTAATGTTTTTTATTTTATATAAGACATCACCTGTCTTCAGAAACCCCTCTCAGCTCACTTAGTGCTTGTATAAAATGAAAGCACATCTACTACACTACTTTCAGTAGTCATTAAAAACTATCCATCACAGGCATTCAAGCTGATGGTAAAAGGAAGGCAACATTTGTGCTTACTATATGGTAGATCACACAAAAGGGAGGTGAAAACCCATTTTCTTCACGATGTCTTGCCAAGCAACACATAATGAAGCTGATTCTCACACCTACTGTTACTCCTAGAAACATTAAACCTGGAAGCTTCTACTCACAAGTCCATTTGATCAAATCACAAGCCTTTGAAAAACAACAGTACATAAACATTCAGCAGACTTTCTAACTAGCTGCTCACAGATTCCTGACACCAGGAGTCACCCAGTATAGACTGGGAGCAGCTCTCACTCCACTTGGGACTCCTGCAAGGCCGTGCATTTTGTTCATCCTGGTTCTACATCTACCATTCCAGGAGCTGAGAGAAAGGAGATAGTCAAAATCATGTAATGAGTGTGTATTTATATTTATATTATTTACATGTATATATGTATATATAATATATATATATTTATATATGTATATATTTATGTATATATGTATTTATCTGTTAGTTATCAAAGCTCCCATGCCTTCTTGCAATATAACCAAGAAAAATGGGAAAGTCAGAGAGCTAATGAATGAAAATAAAAATTGGGACAACAGGTTGCACTGAAAAGAGAAAACCTGAGTGCAGGTAAGTCAGTTGTTTAGGAAATGACACTGAGAACCAGGGAGCCTGTGAACTCTCTGCAAAAAATGGATGCAAAGAAAAGAGAAGGGGAACAGGAGAAACTAAAGGGTGAGCAAGCTAATTTGGAAAACACAGACACTGGAACTATGAAGCAGTGAAGGTACTGGCTGAGAGCAGTGGGGAGCAAACAGGGCTGAGAGAACAGGCAGATGGGGATGCTGAGCTGGATCTGGGTAGGTAAGGAAGCTAGAGGCAGGACTGGAGGTTCAGAGCACAGGAATTCCAATAGGAATTACAAAGAAAACGGGCTTAAGGATGAGAGGTTGAGGAGCAGACGCTGCCCAACTGGAGAAAACAACAACAGGAAACAACTGCCTGGCAAGGTCTGAAACAACAGAATAGATGGGACCAGGCTGAAGAGGTCACAGCTGGGGGAAGAACAGAAGCATTTACACCTGCCAGAGCAGAGGCCAAAGGCCTGGAAAGGCGCTCAGGATACTGTAACCTCGCTTCACCACCACCTGCAAACAAATGTGAAACCCATCAGCAACTTCCCTCTGCTTTCCAGTGCAGCTCAGTACTGAGAAAGACAGTCCCCATCTGCTATCAGCTAATCCACTGACACACATCCCTATCCAGGGAGAGGGATCACCTGAGATGATTTGATGGGCACAGGGACACCAAGTGCAGCTGATAAACAATGTAAGAGTCAAAGGAGGGTGTGCTTTGAATATACATAACTATATAAATATATATATATGCTACATAGGGACAAACAGGCCTTATCATTCCAAATTTGGCCCTGAAGTCCCACGTGCCTCTGTTTTTCTAAAGATGAGAAAGAACAGTTGGCTTCTATTTTGCAGGAGCATTGTGTAAATTAATTTATTCACTTTGGTGAAAAACTCAGATACAGGAGTAAAAGGCCAGACAGCAAAACCGAAGAGGAAATTAATCCTTCTACCCTCAGTGCATGAGAAGAGATATGGGTCCGTGTAGTGAATGCTGAGGGCAAACCAAAATATTGAAGTTGCCCTTTGCAAGCAAACCCCGTCAGAACCAAGGGAAAAATGCCACGTGCCCCTCTGGGCACACAAAGATTACCCACTGAAGTGGGCAGAGCGGAACCTGCGTGGGCAGCTGCAAAAGCTAAATATCCTGATGACTTCATACCCACAGCCAGAGGAACAGCCTCCTAAATGCTGCTGGGGGTTGCCTTTTTGTGGGTGTGATCTTTCAGCAGGGAGCTTCACCCAAAATACAACCTCTCGACATCACTGCGTGCAGCAACGTCAGCCCTAAGAGTTTTCATTGGGCATAACTAATTCCATTCAGGTTGGGAGAATATCTCTGGCCTTCCAGCTATCTGCATCAGCTGCAATAAATTCAGCAAAATGTAAAACCTTAATCACTTTATCACAGCTACAAATATCCCTAAAACCTAGTTAAACAAAGGGGCAGCTCCGCTGCACACCAAGTGAAGAGACTGTGATGCTCATTATCAAGGGCAGGTCTCTCCTGAGATGAAGCATTTGATTTTTTACATTTTCAGCTGCGGTTGGTATTTCTGGACTGCCTGAAATGGCCTGAGTGGCACTGCAGTACAAGCAATGCTAACTGCTATTTTACTTTTTGAAATACGTGGCAAAACTGCTTTGGCAGATGTGACAAGATCCTTTTTTTTTTTTTTTCTCTCCCTCCTGTACCACTTTCTTTAAATCTGTCAAAAAGGCAGCATGACAGAGAGGATTTGTGACTCTTGAACACAGAACTGATTTAATGTCTTAAAGCTCAGGCGTATTTCCAGTTTAGGAGGACTCAGAGAAAGATTTGAGTGTACATGGTGAACAGCCACACTGTGCTATTACCTTATTCCACAACAAAATCTGAAGTAAAATCTCTTTTTTTTATTTTCCTCATAGTTTTCTTTTTAACAAGATCTTATTGCCTGCTATGCTGTTACATTTCTATTCTTCCTCCACATCCAAAACCATACAGGAATAGAAATGTAGTTGTTTACTGCGATGTTACGAAGAAAAAAATTAAAAATGTAAAAAAAGACAAATTGACTCATGCTCACTTCTTGATTTAAAACTCTAAACTGCCACTCTCAATCTCATTTATCTTTCATGAAATACATAACAATAGATTTCCCCCTATATATTGTGTTTAATTTTTCAGCATGTTTGGAAATAAGACATTTATTTTCATTCTATCTACCTTTCTTTCAAAACCCACTGTCAGACTGAGATGATTCATCTGCCTTCCATACAGAGAGATATATCCTTTCCAAAGTGTTCTATTAGAGTATCTTCCCAGTAAGGAAGATATCCTTAACTATCAATCTTGTGGCAGAAATGATATATTTGAAGTGACTGCAACAGCTTCTCAAAGTCAAGATGAACGTCACTTGGTATTTCAATGACTAAATATTGTCAAGACATCCCCCCCCCCCAAAAAAAAAAAAAAGGCAAAAAATCTTGTACAGCACCACACAGCCAGAAGGCTTTTGGGCTCATCCACACCTCTCTGCTCTCTTCTTCCACTTTTCCCTCAGCAAATGTATTTCATTTTAAGTGTTTAACCCTTTTCAGCGAATTTTATACGTAATATTTGCCAACTGAAATAATCAACCCGACCAAATCTCAAGTTGGGTCTCTAAATATCATTAGACCGGCTTAAAAATAAGATTAAAATAAAACTAAGTGTGCATTAATTACTTGTGTTCTATTTCCAAAGCCTTTAAAGTTCACATTCTCAACCCTGTCTTCTGTAAGGAGCTGACAAGGGACATTAAAGGAAGGAAGGAGAGATGGAAATCATGATCCTTCTCTTCCCAGCTGTTCCAAAAAGTTGAAAAAACACACAAACAAACAAAATATCTGTAGAATGCATGGCCAAAGCCCCACAAAAACTGCCCAGTTATTTTATTTTAATTATTCATTAGAGATAAAGAAGGATGGAATTGGAGTCATGTTAAGTGACATACACCTGTTTGACCACATCTGGGCATGTTTTACTTGGATTTATTTCCCCAGGTAAATAATAGGACACAAAGAACCATCCTACATTAAAACATGTTTCTGTTTACCTTAAATATTTTCATAAAAAATTACTTTAACAAATTTTCCACCAAACAAGCAGTGCCACATACAGGGCAAGATATTTGAGCAACACAGCCACTGCAAAAGGCTGGAGAAATTGTGATCTTCCATGGGCTGTTTCCATGACAGAATCCTTCTCTGTTCCCTACCTACCCCTTTTCACATTCCAACTTCTAGGACCGCAGCAGAACAGAAAAGTGGGACAAACAGATGACACAAGAATTCCTTACTCCTTATCCTGCTCATTCTCTCATCTACAGCAATCCTGAAGATTTATGACCTTGTTTCTATGTCTACTCTTTGAACGCTGCAAACCACAGGAGCAATTTTAAAAGAAAAGGAGAGTAGCTGGAGAAACAGGAGGGTTCATTCTGGGCCTTCTCAGATCCATAGAGCAATTTTCCAACATTTGTGCTGAAGAACAGGCTGTTATTCTCCCTGAACTATTAAATGCAACAAAAGGTGGCATCAACAATTTACCAGCCATTTACCCCACTGCTGAACTACAGTACATTAGTGATCCTGATTCTATTCTAGCCCTGAAAAGGAAATGCAGTCCAGTGATTACAGACAGATCAGATAAGTCCATCATGCCCACAGCGCTTAAAAGCAACACCACCAGAGTCAGCCACAAAGGAGATGAAAATTGTGCCTCTTGCTCTGCTAAAAGTAACCTCTACGGCCCCGGTTTTAAAATTAAAGATGATAATTGCCCCAAAAAGCAAGTGCTCAGACATGCACATACGGAAGAGCAGCACTGTAGGGCCTGACGCCCGAGATCTCTTAAACTCAGCGATCTCAAATGTCTTGTTGCTCTCTCAGGAAAAGACTGTGCTGTTCCATGTGAGGAAGCAGCTCCTTGCTTAGTGCAAGGCCACAGGCCGTGTTGGAGGGACAATCCCCCAGCCTTATTCCCTCTCCCAGACAAAGGCTTTCCCATCCCTTCCCAAGCTCTGCTACAGCCCTGTGCCAGAAGAGGCCGCTGGTTAAACTTGTTTTTTCCACCAGTAAAAAACGGTGTCACCTTCATATCTGTTTGCACGGAAGCTTGCACACGTTCCACACAATTTGGGAGTCCCTGCAGCAAATCCAAAATGCATTAAATGAGAGGTCCCTTCTCCCTTCTGTGAGCCACTGCCTGGGCTTGCCAGAAGAGGGAGGTGAATTGAGCTGAACGGCAGAACATAAATCAGGCCAGCTGCAAGATCTGACTGAGGTCTGTACTCTCCCACTGGTCTGAAACGACACAATCCATCATCCAAAATGCCCTCGTGTCAGCTCACAGAAGTTCTGGCTCCAAAATGGAAAGAATTAGTAAAAAAAAAAAATGGAACAAAATACAGTGAGATATCAGGAGGAGGTGTACACACACTTAGCTCGTTCCATCCCCTCCCGCCCCACAAACTACGCAGAGCTTTTTCCTACCATTACTCTTCACTAAGTCCTTAAGGGAAAATACCATCCATCTGAATTCCTGTGGGAAAACAGGACTAGATCTTGATGACAGGAGGGCATCTATATATCCACAGAGAACAAGGAAAATATCTCACCAGGAAAGAACCAAGTTAACAGGGCTGCAGCAACAAAGAACTTTGAAAGCTCCTTTGGAACTCAGTCCTTTATTTGTGTTCTGTTGTTCCAGTCACAAAACTCTGCTGTGATTTTCAGGGATACTCAGGAAAGCAGGCATCCAATGCCTATAACATTTCATTTACAGGTTTCATCCACTTTTTTTTTTTTTTCCCACTGGGACATATAGTACCTTGTGAAACAAGGAAACAAGTCTTACATCCAGTCTGCAATCTTAGTGGGAATCTCAGGTTAATTACTTTTTTCCAGCAATATTTGGCACAGGAGGGAGCCAGCTGTGCACTGGCAGGTACCATGCACAAGTTGCAGCTTCCAGAAGACATTTCAAACACCAACCAAGTCCATCCTCTTGTGCAAACTACGTCACATCTTCCTGCCTCTTTCCCCTCGCACCTTGTACTGAACATTTAGACTACAAATTCTTCCAGCCAAGGATTCTCACAGTCTCCTTGTGCACACTGAAGTCTTCCGTGTGCCAATATGAGTGCATTTTGAGCCAGCTGATACTCAGAAATAAACTCATTTTTATTTCATTAGGATACCCTCTGATTTTAGGCATTAGCACCAAACAGAAAACATTACCCCAGGAGAAAAATCCCCCTGCCATGCCGAGGATGACCACTGGCACATCACAGGGAAAATGGTAGTTCTGGGTCTCTACCTCTGTGCCCCAAGAGTTCAACACACTCCTGCTCCATAAATCAATGTCAGCCCCTCTGCCAGTCCATCTGAAGCACTGCTCTAACAGACTCCCAGCATAGGACCACAAGAGTCACACACCAGGCAGGAATTCCAAGAGATGGAGCTCACTCCAGGCTCAAATACCTACAGCTGTGTGAAGTGAATTCCAGTTTGATCCCCTGGTGGCACAACACCCATTTCTTATAGAAAAGGAGCATGCCAACCGTTCTAGAAGGACACTAGGGATCCACAAGGTTAGGAACTCATAGCTTATAATTCATCTGAGCTAGCTTCAACTGTCTAAAAATAAAGTGTCCAAGTCTAAACTAATCCTCCAGGCTCTTTTTATGGTGGATAAAGACAGGCACCTCAAGAAAGAAGATGAATGACTATGCTGCCTTTCCCACTGCTATTTCCTCTCCCATTCCATCAACTATAAGGGAGCCTAGACAAGCAACTCAAGCACAGCTAAGTTTCTGACAGGTAAAGGCACATGAAAGGGCAGTTCACTTTAAGTCCAGATTGCTGGGCACAGGGTATTTGTGAAGAATTTCCCCACTGGGATGGTAAAATTCACTTTTATTTGTGATTATCCTATTGTATGCACTACCCTAATTATTTCTGTACTTTACAGTTGTCCCTAGGGTGATTTTAATTAAGGCTTCTTCTATATAAATGCTGAATATCTTATCTTAAAACTCAGCACGTTTGCTATCTGGCAATTAAAGTATTTAATTAAAAACTAAATATTGTCCTGAAAGCATAAAACACTCAAGTAATCCTCAGATGTTAGTCTATCTAAACTGCAGCGTGTTATAAAAATAAGTGAATAATTCATGGACAACCTACATTTTGCAAGTCAAGGGAAAGAAAGTTAACATCCCTACTAGAGAAATTGAATATACTTGTCTTGCAGTAACTCTAGTCACAGTCAGGATCTTTATTTGTTTATATATATATTTACGTATATACACGACTGCATCTGTGTAAATAAACTTAAATTTTGGAAGAGCACATCAAACAGGATAAACCAGGATAAGATGCATCTCAAGAACCAAGGATTTTCTGCACAGGTGTCCTAGATTTCCGTGGGGAATCTGGCTTTACCACAGCACAGACTTACAACAAATACACAGATATAAAAGGGATGCATTAGCACTGCGAGTACCAAAGGCTGCAACGGGTTCGCTAAACCTCAGCTGAACCAATAATGAGGCATTTCTGGCGGCTACACTTGTATCCAGGGGAGGGAAGGGGGGAAAGGGGAGAAAAGAAAGAGATGGGATCTCTTGCGCCCCGACACACGGGGCAAAGGCAAAGCCGAGGGGCTGGGCAGGGGCGCCGAGGGCAGGCAGGGAGCGGGCGATGCCCTGAGGGCACTTTTCCCGGGGCGCCGGCGGTCGGACGGCGCGGTCCAGCCCCTCTCCCGGCCCCGAGCGCCGCAACTTCCCGGGAGCCGCATCCCGCTCCGGGGAAGTTGTCGGCCGGCACCCTCCGAACACTCACCCCCCACACACACCCCGGGCCCCACTTACATGGTGCTGGCAAAAGGGGGGGGCGGGTAGTAGCCGTAGGGCTCCCGGAGGGTTTTGACGGCCCTTTGGGGTGGCGGAGGGGGCTCCGGCCCCCCATTGACGCCTCTCCAGCCGCGGCGCCGGCGCTGCTGCTCCTCTTCCTCTGCCCCCTCCTCCTCCTCCTCCTGCTGCGGGGGGAAGGTCACTCTCCCCTGCTCCTTGCTCTTCCTGCTCTTGCTCGACATGGTCAGGGTCCCCTCAGGCGGCGGTGCTGGCGGCGGCTGCTCCCGCTCCCGGCCGGCCTCGTCCTGCGGCGTGTGCGAAGGGGAAGGAGGCGGGAGACAGAGGAGGAGGAGGAGGAAGAGGCAAGCCCTGCCCGGCGGGGGACAGAGCACCTGGAGAGGACAAACCCCTCGCCACAGAGCCGCGGCCGCCCCTCCGCCCCGCGTCCCCGCCGCCCGTGGGGAAGGCGGCGCGATGCGCAGCCCGGCAGCGGGAGCCGGGAAGTGCCGGGGAGGCGAGCGAGACACAGGGCTCCCGGCGGCGGCGGCAGCTCTGCCCCGCTCCTCCTCTCCCTGTCATCATCCCTCGCTAGGACAGCATCGTCACGGAGGCAGCGGGGCCGGGGACGGCACAGCCGCCTCCCGCAGCGGGCGCTCGGGAGAGGAGGGGACGCCCACAGCCCACCTCCATCACGGCTCGGGGCGGGGGGGGCGTGAGGGGGAGGCGCGTTATCCCGGGACCGCTACAAATGTGCCTCAGCCGCCCCCGCCTTCCCGCCCACCTGAGGCGCGTCCTTTTCCCGCCACGCCCGGGGCTCCAGGTGTTGGCGTTGCTGATGAGGGGAGCCCTCAGGATGTTCCCGCCCGCGGAGGGTCCCTGCAAAGCCGGCACCGAATCCCGAGGGAGCCGGGGATGCTCGGCTCCGGTAACAACGTGAGGCGATGGGCTGCCGGCAGCAAGGTAATTTTTATTAAAACGGCCCAAAAACTGTGCCCAGCCCGATCAAACCCTCACAAAGCTCGGTCGTTACTTAGAGAAATACTCAGCCCCACAGTGGAAACAGTTAAGTTGAAATTTTCAGGTAAAAAGAGACACTTTTGCCTGACTTACCGAGGGTAAAAGCGAGCCAAGGTTCCCAAGGTGTTCCAGATGTCTCTGCCTCAGACTTGACTGATTTGTGTGGTGCCAAGCTGGAAAACAGTGGGAGGATGCTGAGACACCCATGGCATGTAATCAGAGCTAATTATGCTCTATAGATACCAGTCACAAAGATTCCTGCTGTACAGAGATGTACTGCCTCTTTTTATGAGGGATTTTTGGTGTGTTATGCCATGGGAAAAATTGTTCTGTCACAAAACTGCAACCCTGTTAAAATCAAGGCAGAGCATGTGTGTTTTTATACCCAGAGCAGAACAGTAGGTACACACAGACTACATGTGTGAAGTTATATATGATAAAGATGTTTCTCTGTCTATGCACTGCTGAGAGCCCATTTTTCTCTTGCTTTAAACTTTTTTTGCAGCATTACATGTCTATCAGTATAAATTTGCATGAACCTGCACTCAAATTCTGTATTTGGGTCCTGCTGAAATTGATACCTGTCTGAGTTTTCGAATAGCTTCAGAGAAAGTGGGCTTTAAATCCACATATAGCTGATTAGATGGAATTCTCACCTGCAAGCATCACCAAGTCTCTTAGCATAATTAAATAATAACTCATTAGCTCACACTGCTATCAGTATCATCCGTGGTTTTATCTTTGTTGTTTCCCTGTGTACAAAAGTTGTCCTCATGAGACACAGGAAAAGCCGAACAAGAGTTTCACAGAGATAATTTACTCAGCTACAGCTTTGAAGAAAGAGTTGCGTTTTGTTGTTGTCAGTTTAATTAATTTGCATCTTGAACTGCTTGAGGAAGTGGCTCTTTATGTCTTTCATGCAAAAGCCCTTTGAGCTTCAGTGGAATTTTGTACATGATTGAGCAAATTTTACTCTCTAAGAAACCAGTATATTGTGTAGCTACTGTAACTTTGAAGTGCTTGGGGTTGTTCATTTAGGACAGTCTAGGTGTCTAATCTAATTATACACACTGTAGCAGTGTTACACATTTCAGAGCATAGCCATGCAGCAGTCTGCATCAAACCTTGCATTCCTGCAGGTTCCTTTGACTTAAAAAACGGTACTGCCCGTATCCTTTTTTTAAAAAAAATCTCCTGTTATTACAGTGGGCTACAGGAATGGACTTCCAATTGCCTTGAGAATTTCCCTGGAGAACAGAACATAGAAATACAGCTGAAAGCCGGTGAGAAATGCTCTTGCTTCCCAAATGCATGCTCAGAGCAGGGCTTCCACCTATCAAGGTTTATTTTCTTTCCAGAAGTAGACAGAAAAGGGGTTTAATATTGGCTCTTTGTTTTAAGAAAGTCACATTCTTACTTTTTCCATTGTGCTTCCCATCACTAATTTGAATTATGTGTTCTGTGGGCTGTGTTTTTCATAAATTGAGTGTTGTATTCTGTTATCCAAGTGTCTTGATAATACTTGACTTGGAAGTCATCCTTGCAAAAGCCTTCATGGTACATCCCTCCATTTCGAGGGGATGAAATCATAATCAAAATGATGATAACTCCCCTAGTAATTACAGTATATATTTCACGCCACAGAACTTTCACCTAAACTGTTTCTGTATTTCACTTCTGAGAATGCCCTGTGAGACAGTGGCAAAAAAACCTTATTAAAGTCATGGTATATATTCCTTTATCCTGCTCTTCCTGCTTTACTTGCAGGAAATTAGCAGAGGTCAGTTTTGGCCAGCACTTGTTTGCATTTGAACTCTACAGCAAAATAATAATAATAATAATGGAGACATTTTCCTGAGATCTGACCCGAAAAACAGCCAGGATGGCAACAAAACAATCCATTACAAATCTCAAATGAGCTTTTTATGGTTACAGCCTTAGACTTTTTCATATTTCTAGTTGAAATGGGCAGGGTAACAATCTCAGTTACTGTAAAATGGTGCCCAGAAAATTTTAGCCCAGTTTGAAGGATCGGGTTGCTACCAAAACACAGTATGGGAACAGGGCTTGGTCAATCTTTGATCAAACTTCAGCCATCACTGCCTTACCTGACAGTAAGAATTTAAAAATCATTGCTAATGCCAATTTCTAACGTGCCAGTGTTCCAAATCATTATTCTTCCCAAAAATATCTCGTGTATTGAAAGTATCAGATGTAGATGTCAACATATCCAAACTGCAGAAAAAGAGGGAGAAAGGATGAGTAGATTGGAAATACCAAGCAGAGCGATACAGGCTGTTGATTCAGGTGGTTAAAGACTCCACAGCCAAAGGCTGCCAACCTGGTACATTTTGTGAAAGCTGACTTGACTTTACAGGGTTTGGAAGTGATGTCATTTTAATTTTCAAAGCTGCTTCCTGGAAGTTGCTTGGACAGGAGTAAAAGAGTGAAAGGAATACTGCTTTGAGGACAGGGACTGAACAGAAAAGCCCAAAAGATTTACAGCAAAACAGTGAAACATAGCAGATATGGTACTGTATTACTGAAGGTGCTAGATTATTCATCCTCCTCTTTGTCTTTTAGAACATGGATTTAATGCCATAGCTGTCTTATGTTTGAGTTGGAATGGCAGTAAGATACAGTCCCTCATTTATTTTTTCACCAGACTGACTTGAACAAGACAGGGTGGAATTAGAGTGGAATAGGGTTTTGTTGACATGGATCAGCTACTCTCTGGCAGTATTTTTCTGTCCTCCTCAAAATTATGGGAATTAAGCAGTTCAGATTTTAAAATTTCTGTTGGCAGTATTCTTAAGCTGGAAGCGAGTGATCGAAAAATAGCTTTTCTAAACTGAAATAAAGTGCCTCTTCAGAAGACACAGCAACAAATTTCCTGGAAATATTGTCAAAAACATGAGTTCTATATTTCTCTCTCCCAATTTTCTCTCAGCATTTGGAATGAATGAAGTAAAGATCTGAAATATGAAAACAAATAGCACAGCTGGCATTCAGTGTAATAAAATATCAGGAAATATGTTCAGATTGTTAGATTGAACCAGCACAGCAGTAAGACCTTCCAGGTCTATGAGGCACCTAAAGGAGTGGATATGCACTTCAGGAAGGCTGGGAAAAGTGATGGGGGAAAAAGATAAGGGAATAAAATTATGCCCTGGGGTTTTCCTGCTCTGAGAGGTACATTAACAGTGTTAATTTGAAAATAAATCTAACCTGTTTGTTGGAAATTGGGTTGTCAACACTAAGACCTCCTGTTGAAACGAAGTGATTTAGAATTAAGATCCAGCAAGATCCAAGAAACTTCTAGTAACAACTTCTCTTGCAAGAGCAACTTGGTGTGTTATGTATGCCAAATTATTATTTTGCTGCTTTATTTAAAAAAAAAAATAAATAAAAAGGTAGGAGTATCTTCCCTCAAGAGACAAAACTGGTTTTTATTTGCTTGAAGTGACGGGTGACGAGAAGCAAAAAGACACTCCTGGTAATGCCAGAAATAGAATCCAGGTCGTGCAGTACATTGAACCCTTCTCGAAGTGTGTGTGCACTACTTTCATCAAAATTGGGAAGTTGGTGGGAATAGCAACAGTGTAATGAAAGCAAAATTGGCCTTCTTTGCCTCATACTGGGAATTTGCCTACTTGCCAAGAACCCAGTGTTTTCAAGGACGTTTAGCTCCTACATCAAGGACTTCTATGCAAGTCTAAACAGGTTAATCAGTGTGAAGAAAAGAGGGGTGATGTGATGTCACTGCTCTGTAAGCAGATCCCAGCCTCAGAACTAATATTATGCTTTCAAGGCTTTTCAAATGAGATGAAAAAGACACATTCCTGAGTCTCCAGCCTGTAATTCCAGGCACACTGTGCAGCCATTCAGGCCCATGTGAAGTGAGTGGGTACAAAATCACCTACTGCAAAGCAGGCCCTCGGAGCAGTGTGCTGCACTGGCATTATGTGGTCTACTTTGTGATGTTAAAAGGCTACTGCCAATGAAGCCATTAGGTAGACACTTAGCCACGTCTTCAAAGGGCTGCAAAACATCTACCAGGCAAAATGGACAAGTCCTCTTTCTTTTTGGCGTTAAGGGGCAACTATATGTGCATTTACATATTTGCATCTCTTAGTTCCTTTTTTTCCTGAGGAAACCAGGTGTGTCTTTTCACAAATCCAATGTCTCTGCAAGCGTTTGAGCTAATCCACAGGATCCTGAGCCTATTCCAATTAAGTTTTATTCCTTTCTTTTCACTCAGACCAGTGGAAATGAGAAGGTAACCAAACTGCCGCTAGGAAAGGGCCTGCAGAATCAATTCCCTTATCTCCACCTTGCCCTGGGGATTGTATGTAGCTCATAACCTTTAGAAAGTATACTTTTATAAGATTTGCTTATCACTTGGATTTTCTTCCTTCAGCTGGTTCCCATATCCCTGTATCAGTCAATACTGCCTGAAAATGTAACCGTGAACCTTCACCTATTGCTGAGTGCTGGGAACCGTGTGGTGAGTAAATTTATTGTCCCAACACACCATCTTGAACGAGTGACGTTTTCTTTTTGACAGTGGTTCAGATGTGGGTGGGTAAATGCAACGTGCCCTGCTGTCCCCTCGCTGGCTGATGGCAAAAATTATTGCATGGATACATCCAGTGCTCCAGTTAATGAGCTGGAGAGTTGCAGTGGATGTATGGAGTGCAGAGCAGCTCTTATTTTAGAAAGTTATCAATGATTTCCATCCTGTGCAAGTAATTAAGGCTGAGTATTTTTTGCACACAGTTTGATCTTTCTCTAATTGGGGGAGCAGGATTTGAGTCACTGTGGGGATCAGAATAGGGGAAGAGGAGATAATAAAAATAATAGCAAGAAGCAAACAGGTCGAGTGACGAATTAAAACAATTCACAGTGAGATTTAAACCCAGGAACAAGTGGATTTTTCATGGTTTTTTTTGGTGAATTTATACTGTAATATATTTTAATTTGTAGACACATTCTCACTTGTGGCACCTTATCAGAAAGAAATTTAAACAGCATCTTCCTGGTATTAAAAAACCAAATCTGAGTAACAAGCAGGGCTCCCTGAGGAGGACAAAATCCTTCATCCTGCTTTGCACCATTCAAAGCTCTCTTGTCCAGGATTTCTGGTGATTTTGACTGAAAGTTTGCCTGATTCTGTCACAGTACAGAGCCTACTTAAATTTTAAATCTTAAATATACATATTCTGTGTGCAATACATAGGAGGTTTTAAATTAGTATTTTAACGCTTTCCTTGCAA
The DNA here is from genome assembly GCF_003031625.1 of Empidonax traillii. Lineage (NCBI taxonomy): Eukaryota > Metazoa > Chordata > Aves > Passeriformes > Tyrannidae > Empidonax > Empidonax traillii. The sequence goes on from NW_020955503.1 coordinate 23,968, forward strand.
TTTTCCTGCATTGCAGGTAAGAAAAGGAGCTTTTCAGAAAAAGGAGCGAGGAAATGCCAATATTTCTACCAACTAAGAGGTATTCAATAAGAGAAAGAAAGGAAAACCCCCAAACAAACAGGATATTTCTGTGAAAGGCACTATTTCTCTTGCACTTGCTGGTAGCAATCTTCAAAGCAACTGAGAGGCAAGATGAGAAAGTGTGGGAAAAGGGAGATGTGACAGAAGCTGTGAATTATTCCCTGAAGGCAATTTAAAATATACTGGAGATACAATGTCTTTTGCCATGAAAATCAGAATAACTCTGCTGTTGTCGGCAACAGGTAGATGTGTCACTGACTTAATGTGTGTTTTGGGGGGAGGAAGATGGTTGTAGAGGTGAAAGGGTAAAGAACCTCAGCACTCCTAACCTGTCACCACTCCCTGTGGTACCCTGGCGTGTGTGAGCAGGTGCTGACACAAAGGTATGGAGGTCACCTTTCCCACTTCACTTTCCAAATTAAGGAAAGCAAGAAACCAAAAAAAAAAAAAAAAACATTACAGTATCCTTAAAGGTTAAGTTCAGGTGAATTCCATCAACCCCCTTGCAGTCGCTTTCAGTGAAGTCTGAGGTTCGTATTTGGCTTTTAATAAAGACAGAAACTCATGAAAAGCCGGGAGAAATTTTCCCAGGGTTTCAGGGCACAGCCAAATCCAGCTGGACTGGTTCCTCAGACAAACCAAGGAGAAAAGCTAAACCTCAGGAGACCCCTCATAGGTTGCATTAATTTTTAAACCACCCATGTCCTGGTTTTTAGGAGCAACTACAGCTCCCATTAAAACTCAGAAAATGAAACCAGAGGTGCTTATTCAGCAGAAGAGCAGTAGAAGGTAAAGTGTTTTGTGATAACATGACAGACAGACACAAGGCAATGTCTTTCACGCAGAAAGCATTTCTGTGACTATAATAGAGGTATTTCCATCTCCCTCAGTATTTTTTTCATTACATTGCCACAGCTGCTGAGTGGAAACTGCCTGCAACAATGAAATCTTTGTCCAGGAATCCCACCCCCTCTGCTTTTAGGTTCAGCTAACGGGGATTTGATAGCAATAGAGAGCTCAAAGAAAATTCATCTTAATAAGAGGAGGTAGACTAAGCCCTGAGAAATTGAAATACTGAGCATCAGAATTGGTCTATGAGGGAAAAGTGATACAAATGGTCTCCTTATCAGATGAAACAGCTGTTGACAGAAATATGTGCCTGCCAAGATGAGATTGGGGAAAGTTAGGAATCTGCATGTTGTGGACTTTGATGTGGGTGTGGAATTCATTTGAAGAGATCCAAAGGTTATTCAAGGGCTTGTTAAAAACTGATGTGTAAATATACATCCTGCGTGTAAAACCAGTCTGTTAAAAGACCTACAGAGCCACTTTAAAAAGTTGCAAAAATAAAACTGTGGCCCAAATTGGGTACTCAAATTAATAAAATCCCTTTTACATATGTTATAACCAGGAAACTACTAACCTGCAGTATTAGATAAAAAAAATTGTAAGAGCCTCACACAATTAAACTTTCCATTTTTGAAATTACATCCTAAACCACCGAAGGGGAACCCTTTAACTGCTTAACTGCACATGACTGTCTGACAGAAACGGTGCCTCTGTCATACAGGAGGGACAGAAATGCAGCTTGAAAGAACTGTTCTTTCCTCTTGGCACTTTGGAAGGAAAATCCTGGGATCAGGCAAAACATGCCCAGAATTACATACGTTATGAAAAGGGGAGGGTGAAAATTATTCAGAACACAAGCAAAGTTCTAAAAAGGCCACCAGCCAGCCATACACAGAGTTGTCCCAAACCAGGGAGATAAACAGGAGAAAATAAAAAGATTTTGGAGGGTTTTTTTGGCCATCCTCAGAGATGACATCCCCAGAGAAATGAGGTGTAGATATTGAGATGGAAGGGAAGGAAGAAAGCATGAGTGTATTGGCATTTTTGTCCTTTTCTCCCTGGGCACCCCCCTCCCCTCCAATGAACACAACTCATTAGGTCCTGAAAGGACTGCCAGACACTTTCCTGAACAGTGTCTCCCTGTAGCCCTATTAGATTTGATATGCTGAGCCAATTAAATCATCGGCATCCAGTTTTGTGGAAAGCAGGAATAAAATCCAGATAAAAGGCACTGGCATGCCCTTGACTTCTGCAGGAGCTGGAAGATCCATGTGACCAACTGAGGTGTTAGATCTGACTCTGCATCCCATGAAGGAAAACAAGCAGGAAATTTTTTTGTACCAAGGCACATAAAACTTGCTTGTTCCCACATGAGTTCCTTACTTATATTCCTTGCCTTGGCCCATCTTTCCTCTCTTCCCTTTGCTGCCAGTCCTGCACAATGGAGCTCCCATGTCCCTTAGAGCTATCAGATCTCTCAAAAACTCTCTGTCGTGCAGTGCAGAAAAAACAGAAGCTCTACCCAAATGCACCTAGACAAGAAAAGAAAAATCTAATATTCTTGATGCCCAGGATACTCTTGATGTAGGAGGGTGGGCCTAACCAACAAGTCTGAGGTGGTTTGGCAAACACCTCAGAAAATAAAAGATCCTCTTGTGCAGCAACAGAGCAGGATTCAGATGAAGGAAATCCAGCGCCACTGTAATGCTCTGATGGGTGGGTGCTGTTTGTTACATCAAGGAACTGTTTAACAGAAATATCCTCTCTTTGAAATCATAACTGATTTTTTAATACTGACACAAAATTGTGGGGATTTGTGAATACTATTGATTTATTTGGCTGCTGGATTGAAGTAGAAATCGGAGACATAATGAGAATGAATGTGAGGGGCATTGTGCACAAAAACAATTGACAGCTCATGAGAAACAGACCCAAGCAGAGCATAAACACGGCCTTAAATGTTATTAAAACGGTACATTGGGTCATTCGTGCCATTTGATTACTTGAACATTTGTAACCACACGGGACAGGGACCTGACATGAAGAATGGAATGGCTCTGGCACAATGGACTATTCCAGTTGAAAAATTGGCCAAGTGCATGACGGGCAATTTGCCTTGCTTTGAAGCATCTTGCGTTTGCCAAGCAGAGGGGAGAATATTGGACTTGATGGATCATTGGCTTAATGGAGCATGGCAGATCCTATGTTCCTATTAAAACTGACTGGCAGAGGGCATCGTTCCAAACGCAAATTTGGGATTAAAAGTAAATGTATATATTCTTCTGACCTCTTCCTATGTTAAAAAAACTACAAGTTGCACGATTTCTGTTAAAACTTATTAATTTGTCGTGGCTTGATTTTTTTTTTTTTAAGTCCCGCGCTCTGATTTACAGATTTATTTATGAAACATGTAATTTATTATTATTATTACATTATAATCAGGCAAGGTGCAAAAATTTGTGTGGCTGAGAAACGTGGTGGTCTTGTGCCAGAAGTACCTCTGGGTAAAATGAAGGGAACAGGCTTGGGAAACCAGAGATCTCTGCCTTTCTTCCCTTTCAGCCACTTTGTAATGCAACAAACCCACTTAGCCCACAGCCATGAAACCTCTTATCAGAATTAAGAAATAAAAAAAAAAAAATTAAAAAACAATTTCAACCTTTTTTACAGGCAAAAGCAGGGCTGGAGTGGATAAGCATCTCAGAATTACATCATTCTCCAGTGTCTTTTACATCATTCTCCAGTCCACATCCTTTGGAAAAGGGCAAGGCAGGGCATCTGCTGTGGTTGCCTGGCTGCCCATTAGGGCTACAAAATCCTCTCCCTAAGTTTAAAGGGACTTGTCTTGAAAGTAATCAGGGATTTTACCTATTTCTTTCTTGTCCTTTGTTAGAAAGCTACTGGAGAACCTTTCCACAGGTTGATAAAGGCAAAGAGCTTCTGAAATCCATCTGACTCCAAGCCATTTATTTTGTCATTATTAAATTGCTTCGGGGTGAACGTCCTCTGGTGAGCAGTAATAGGAGCAAAGGAGGCTATCACACTATCTAACTTCAAAATTAAGTAATGAATTAAGAGTCTTCCCGGTGTCTTTATGTATCAATGGAGGGAAGGAGCAGCTCTTCCAAACAGTCATTCCAAGTGCCTGAATTAGGGAATGTAAAAAGGGCTTTCCAGTTTAAACACCTACATTTGGTCCCTAAAGTCAGGTGGTGCATTGGAGTCAGAAAGCAGACGCTCTAAAAGGAGTTGCTGTGGCAGAGGATATTTTATATCAGCAATAAAATGGAGATGGGGGAATTCCAGAATTTCGGGGAACACAGAAGCGCCAAGGTCGCTGTATTTGAACGTGGATTTTATGTGATGTCAGAACTGGACTAACAGAGATCAATCAGAACTGGTAACACTCAACTTATGATTGCAACTTGGTCCTTTTACTAGCAAATCACATTTTAAAACCTTGAAATGGAGACAGAAATAAAGCCATAAGTGAAAGACTGAGGCAAATCTTTGGGTCCAGAACTCACTTAGCAAACATTTGGCTTTTCTTCTCTTAAAACATGGTTGGCATTGCGAACATCTTTTAATTTCTGGCAAGATAAAATGAAGAAACAAATTTCAACTAAAAAATGTATATTACTCTTGAATACTTCCCATTTCCTCTCTGCTTTCCTTTTTTTCCCTCTTTAAAAAAGTGTATACATGCTTTTCTTACATATATGTATAACATATGTATAAACATATGTACAAACCTGTGCAGAGGTTTTAAAAGAACAGCCTCTGAAGTGTCTGCAAGCTTTTCAGTGTCCTTGCTGGGATGAGGAGCAATTAGATTTGGTGACTCTTGTTTGGTTTTGGTTTGTTTGTTTGTTGACAAAACGAGTTCGTGGGCGGTTTTATTTAAACTGAAGAGAAGAATTTACAAACATGGAGAGAAAGAGGTCAAAGGCTCTCGGGAGTGAATTTAAAACAGCTACTGACAGTGAACTTGAACTTGATAAGTCCTATAGAACCTAAGAATAGAGGATTTGCTTTACCAGCTTTATCTTTTTCTATATTATCACAGGCACTTGGAAGCACCAGCTCCACTAGAATCCATTGCTGGAAATGGGGATTTAAATGCCAAATGGGTTACTGCAAAATTCGTTCCACCTCCTGTCAGGTTTGGACACTTCCTTGGGAGAAGGACACAAGGAAAACATCAGGGGAGGACATGAGGAAGAAGGTGAGAAGGTCCCAGGTACAAAAGCTACTTTGGCTTTCTGTTCCAAGCTTGCAGGGTTCAGCTTCCTCTGTTCGTGTAATCCCACACTCGGCCAGAGAGCTTCACTCGTGGGGAGTGACATGAACGTGACGACTGGGCATTGCTTTGCACGACCACGAGCAAAGCTCAAAAAGAAGACCTGATTTTACCTCAATCTTGTGCTCCTTAAAAGTGTTTTCATTTCAGACCTTTCAGCACTGTGCAAGTGCTCGCTTGGGAATGGTCATGTTGCCGTATGGACAGATGTTTAATGCTCACAGAGTGCTTTATTTGTTTCCGAAGAGCTTAAAGAACATAAATAATTGCTGTGGCGTACCCACTACTCGAAAGGTTAAGCAGAATCTCAGTTCATAACAAGTTTAGGGCCGGATCGTCTGCCTCCACCTCAGGAAAGGCTTGCAAGTGCTTTTCAAAGCAGTCATAGCTGGCAGCTGGAAAGAGATGATGGTAATTTCTTCTCTTTGCAGCAGCCAGAAAAGACACTGAAAAGGCGTAAGCTGTCACAAATAACAGCCTCCCTGTCACAGGACACGCAAGCTTTTGGGAGAGCCGGAAAGTGATGTGCAAAGCAGTAGCTTTTCACACCCATGACAGCTTGGGCACAAACTGAAGTTGTTTCTGAGCAGCCTGAAAGGGGAGATAACAAGGAAGATTGTGGGTAATAACCCGAGACAAGACAGTTACATGAAGAGGTTCCTGGTGTGACGATTCCTGCTGCTTTCTGAAGGTGTCCCTTTGGAGCACGTAGGCAAACAGTTATGTCCCTGGATGCTGAGGATGCCTGCAAATGCCTCCTGGCTTCCAGAACACAGTGAAACCTGAGTTTTACTCCATCTTTCAGGTTGAGGGCATTTATGAGAAGCTTGCCCTCATCTGTGCAGCCAGGGAATAGGAGGTCTCAAGGGCTTTCCTTTTTATTAGAACAAAGCCATTAGTTTTATGAGCTTTTAAGTAAAGCACTGGCAAACAGCAAAAAATAGTAGTTGATATAAAACATGCATACGTCCTTATCTGTGCATGAGAAATTAAATAATTTTCATTAATTGTCAAGGATAAAAAGTAACTTTGACATACATTTGAAATCGGGACAGGCTGGAGATAAGGAAAATAAAACATTCTGGGTGAGAGCTGCTCTCAAACAACCAAAACGTTCATTTCTCATTCACCAAGTCACAGCTCAGGCAAATAATTTTTGGGTCATTGCCCAGCTCCTTTGCCCTGAATTTGGATTGGCCATTCTGCTGCTGTATTAGCAGTCACTGTGCTCTATTCCAGAGAATGCTTCTGGGAATACATTTTTGTGTTGTGATTGCAATAACAGTAAATACAACTGGTCTTTCAGATTATGAAATACCGAATGTGTACAGGTCACTCCACTTAGCCTGGCTGCTTTTTAAGTGCATTTTCTCTCCTGCCTTTTTAGACAGTGAGGTCAATAGGTTGGCCAAATGTGATGAGAGTTTCTTAGTCAGGCTGGGGAAAAATGTTTATTAATATATTTCCGTTAGAAGCGTACAAAACAACTTATAAATTATGCATTGAGCTTTCTTACCCAAAAAACTGTTCAGTGACCAATTAAAGGCATTGTTGTGTAGCAGGGGTTGATTATAGGTAATTATAGGGTACCACATTGAAATGAAGATCTACTTTGCTATAACAGAGGTCTCAGAAACCACAGATATGTAGAACTGGGTATAATCCCAGCCATTAATGCCATTCCTTGGGATCAAGTGTAGTGACTGTCACAGATACTTGTACAGCCTGTCCTGAGGCGTGCCCAGCAATGCAGATTCCAACAAATTATCTCCTGATTGCTAAAATGTTGTTAGAAAGTTGTTCCTAATATTTAAAACTATTTTTCCCTCACCGTGAAAAAGTAAATTTAGTTTACAAAACGAGCACTCCGTAATTTATCTTGGTGCACTCAGGGCCCTGACAATGACTGGCTCTCGCTAACTTGTTTCCCTCCTCTTCTTTCCCCTTACTAGTTTAATTTTTAATTTCATTGCACAATGTATAGCTTGAAAATGGATGCTTTCACTGAAACCATTCTAACCTAATTTGACTTAATCTGAGTGCAGCCTTAATATCACGTGAAGTCCCAGGCTTCAAGGACAACTTCCTTACAAAGAGCTCCCACTGCTAGTGCTTATCCACTTATTTCCATGGGCTGGTATGTACATAATTACATTCACCCTGGATGGACTATTATACTTTTATTATCCAGCTACAGTGATACAGCTTTTACATGTTAAAAGAAAAAGAAAAAAAGTATTTTTCGTAGTGTCAGAGAATGGTTTGGGTTGGAAGGGACCTCTCAGATTATCTTGTTCCAACTCCCTGCCATGGGCAGGGGACACCTTCCACTAGACCAGGTTGCTCAGAGCCCCATCCAGCCTGGCCTTGGACACTGCCAAGGATGTGACATCCATTTTTAAGTCGCCTTTTTTTTTTTTTCCCCAGTTACCCCTTGCCTGCAACTCATCTCTTAAGGAAAGGAAGCATCAGGCTGCTTCAGTACAGATAATGTAAACAGAGATGTTGTACGTGTTCTTAAGAACCATGAAACAATTTTTGTAGCCATTAATAATAATAATAATGTTGATTGGGTAAAAATAGAAGATCTAGCCTATTCAAGCACTATTTTTAAGTGATGACAGTTCTAACAGCGTGGTACTGGACTGCTTTGCTTTTGTATATGGATTTATCAACAGCTTTGGAGGTAATATCACTGTTATAGCAAGAAAAATATTGTGAGTTTTCGCTGGCAGGCATGCAGCATTTTTTCACTGAAGATGTAAGGACCACATTACCAGGCATGGGGTTCAGTGTAGAAACTAAGATTAACAGTACAGCTTTACCACCTAATAAAACTTCACATCCTAACCAGCCAGCTGAAGGAGATGCAAAACACTTGGCCAGATAAATGTGTGCACACCCTTTATAGAAACACAGAAGAGAAACTTTTATTAAAACAACATTTCCTCAGAATCTGGTGTGGAAGATGAGACTGCCTCGACAGGCTGACAGATAGAAAAGGGGGAGCCATGTGAAGTGCTGTCACCTGCTCCAAACTGGCTGAAGTCATTAGTGCCGAAAAGTTTTGAATGGTTGTTTAATCCTCCGTGCAAAACTACCCTGACTTGGGACATCCACTTCTTCTTCCCACGCCTGAGAGAAAGGGCTTGCTGGGGAATTGCAGCTTCGCCTCCTTCTTTCTCCCTGTTGTGCCACAAGTCTTAGGGACGGGCTGGAATGATGGCAGTTGTCCTGATAATGAGAAATGCTTATTTCCTTGCTGCTGTGAAGTAAAACAATAAGTTGCTTTACGATAATATTTGCCTCTAACCACACTTAGACAGCGCTCTGAATTTCCACTGAGAGGCTAAACCAATGCTTTAAACTCAGCTCCCTGGGTTATTTATAGATCTCTGCTGGCTGGTGATAATGATCCTCCTCAGGCTTAAGGCACAGGCAGAATAATCCCCTGAATTGGAGACCTTTTATTAATTGTTCTTGTATTTTTGCTTTGTGGGAGGAAAGCTCCATCCCACCTGTGTGCTGCTTGGATGCTGTTAACAAAACACCTCACACAGTGCAATGTTCTTTTCCAAAGGAGTTTTACCTCAGAGAACAGGGACCTGCAGTACCTTGGCTCCCACAAACATAATCCCAAATTACTGCACGGGCAATGGGGTTTTATCCTGAAAATAGGCTTGCTGAGAAGCACCATTGCTGCCCTCCACATGCCCACAGCTGCCACAGCCAAGAGGAGCTGTCCCAAACCATACAGTCAAGCAGCTGTGTTGTCCATCAACACCGTGGAATACTAAAATAATGTTTTTCCTCCTTTTCTTTTTTCTTTTTTTTTTTTTTTAATTTTTTAATTAATTTGGACTGTAGCAAGCCCTAATCAGATAATAGAAAGGATCGCTCATTATTCAGAAAGAAACAGACACAGAACAAATGCTCCCTCTCCTCTAATATGCCTCTGGGAACAAAGAAGCAGAAAAATTAGAGTCTCCACAAGGGAGGAATGCTGAAGCCTTCCTATACAATTTCTTTTGCCAGCCTCACTCATGGAATCATAGCAATGTTTGGGTTGGAAGAGACTTTAAAGATCATCTTGTCCCGTGGGCAGGGACACTTTATACTATCCCAGGTTGCTCAGAGCCCCATCCAACCTGGCCTTGGACACTTCCAGGGATGGAGCATCCACAGCTTCTCTGGGCAACCTGTGTCAGTGTCTCACCACCCTCACAGCAAAGAACTTCCTCCTAATATTTAGTCCAAAGCCACTCTCTGTCAGTTTGAAGCCATTCCCCCTTGTCCTGTCACTGTGTGCCCTTGTAAAGAGTCCCTCTCCCTGTTTCCTGTAGGCAGTCTCTTCCACGATATCCCACTAACAATGCAGGAACCTTAGAGCAGGAGTGGGTAATAAAGTCATTCTCTCTGTTATTCATTCCCCTAAGGCATGTGTAAATCCTAGGAGATAAAAGAGTATTCCTTGTGCTGATGTATGGAAAGAGGATGCCTCCTTTGGGGTTTGTCATGATGCTTTGCGAGGTTTTATTTCCGTGGGAATTCCAGCCCGCGGGCAAACAGGTATTTTCCCGAGTGTTAATTTTTTTTAAAATCATAATTTTATTTCCTTCACCAGGTTTTTACCCAGTTTCCTGCGTATGAATGTGTGGGAAAAGAAAATTCGTTCCATGACAATTTCGAAAAAGATGGGAGCACTTGAAAAATCGTTGGCATTAGAGATTTCCTACCAGCAATTCCACTGAAGAGTGCAATGAGAAAGCAAAGGGCAGATTATTTCTCCTCCCTTTTTAAGCTTTCAAACCCCGCTGAGAGTTACAGGTGAGAAGTGATATCATTATAAAGTCAGTAAAGACAATTCTTATACTGCCCCACAAATTAAGAAGGGTCAAAACTTTGTTAGAGGATCAAGTCCTACAGGTAGTAAAACACTACAGGAAGGAAAAAAAATATGTTTAATTTAAGGATTTTCTCCACTTGTGAACATCCCAAATGCTGTAATCAGACGATTGGTGGCACGTTGGAGTATTCCTTGCACCAATAATTGCTGCTAGAATGCAGCTCCATTCAGGAAAATATGTTTTAAATTAATTTCTAATGGACCTTCCCCTGCAATACGAGAACAGGCAAAAAGTTCTCATGAAGTTCCTTTAGAGAAACATCTTACTAAGGGACCTGAGGAGAAATCTCTCTGGGAAAACTCTTTAAAATTGCTTTTTAAATTAGAATGTCACATTACCAAGTTTAATAGAATTATACACAGTTGAAAATGGAATTTTCCGATAAGAACCGATGGATATTCTTTATAAAAGTGCTGCTGTTGGTCTTCCAAGTTGCACTGACCTGTCCCGGTGTGTGCACAAATGTTGTACGTGTGTGTGTTTGCCTAAACTAAAAAAACACTTTCTCTTGTTTCAATTCTGCTTCCTGCACAATGGGAGATGGTGATTTCCAAAGGGAATAACTTTTAAGTACAGAGAACAGGAAGAATATTTAGAATAACTCAACCGGTAGTGTGTGAGTAGGGAATCCATTCCAAATATTTTGTATAGACCACACAGGGCAGCAACTGCCCAGGAATGTGCATCAGTTGACCAGACACTTTGCTTGGCAATGAATGTAATAAAAGATAATTTTAAAAAAATCATACTTTAAAGCGCATTTGCTGTATCCATGTTAGTTTGCTGAGGTTCTGTTGGTAAATATGAAAAGGAATCACATAACCAGCCATCTCATTCAGAGAATTAAGCCAGGAGCAATATAGTGAACACAAAATGTATTATTTAGCACAGTTTTGCATGGCATCTGCAAAAGAAGTAAATAAATAAAACCTCAGAGACTTTTAAAAAATTCTTCAAATGAGCCTACAAAACAACACTTAGCACAGAACTTCATTAAAGAGAACTAATGACATAATCTCTCTGTGTGTTTACTTCTTCAGAACAATTACTTGAGGCAGGAAATCTTTAGATAAAAACCTCTAATGATGCTCAGTCTCCTATCTAACCTCCTTCCCGAAAACATTACAGTTAATGATGACAAATTCTTTCCTTTTGTATCATAATAAAATTCAGTCTTTGTGTGTTGTTCAATAAGAAGAGACAATTTGCCCTCCTCCTTTCTGATTATAGATTTAAACTGGTAATTAACTTCCGAGAAGTTTAAAAAGGTGGAAAAATGTTTTTCTTCTCCTGTCGCTGGAGTTTTTATTTGTTCTGAACTTGCAATAAATGACAGATCAACTTTAAAAAAAGGCCAGCAAAACCGGGGTGGAGTAAATGAGGGACTCTGCATTGTGCTTTTCTCTTTCCTAGGCTGCAGAGAAAATAAGATGAACCTGCAAGACACAGTCAGAACAGGTTAGAAGGACAAAAGTGCAGCTACAGATGGAAGAAGAACTATAAACCTCTGAGAGTCAGGAGCTACAAGAACATTTTACAAACCAGTAAAATGGAAGGGGAAGGCAAAGACTGCAAGTCTAGACTGTGGTATGTAAGTACTCAGGGAGGGGAGAGCTCATTTCCAGATAATAATATCTGAGGGCCACATGCTGCTTGGAAGCACAACAGTGCCAGCTGACCTGCTTACCTACTGATACTGCCAAATATTGTGTGAGTTTTCAGTTACCATGCAAAAAAATTAAAATTTGGCCAGTTCTGCTTATATTTACTGAGAAAAGGGATTTGCAGGAGAAATCCTGGTGAGGAGGATTTTGCACACAAGTAAGGATTGCAGCGTTGTTCTTCAGTTTAATTGTGACTTTGCATGAGTCTACAATAGGAACTACCAATGGTGTTGATGGCAACGAGTCCTCCACCACTTACAGTAACCTTTTGCCCTTTGAAGTCCCCACTCTTGGTACGTGAATGTAGAGCAGGCTCTGGAAAATGCTGGTGCAGTACAGTGATTTGAAGTACTCCTGAGAAGGTGCTCCTGCTGACAAATAGGAGAGACTTTCTGCATAGATCACATGAAGGTCGCCTGCCAGTGCTACCTTTGGCAGGCTGGAATCAATACCAGTTGCTGCAAAGGCTCCTTATCAGTCTGGATAGAGGCAGAGACTCTGCAGAAGCAGCATCTTAAATGCTTGAAAAGCATAAAGCTGATGTTGGAGGCGATGTAGGTGCACTGATACTGGGATTTATTACAAAAGCTCTTACTGAAACGGTCAATGAAATTGTCTGAGAATGCCCCTTAGCGCTGCACATGCAAAGGAAAAAGCAGCACGTTTAATTCAATCTCTCATGTTCTTTTACGGGAACTGGTAACAGCAGGGCGCTGACAAAGTTGCAATAAGGTCATCGGGAAGTTGTTATCTGAACAGAAGGTTGTGGTAGTCACTTTGTTACCGGGGCTGAGCCAGAGGGGCTGAGGAAGGACCTTCACAGCTCAGAGAATTGCTGATACTTTAAGTCCAGCATAGAACACAAAAGAATACACGATAAATGTAAAAGAACACGTGATGATCTTTTGAATTACTTGCTGGAGCTTTCTTTTATTTCTGAAGTTAAAACACACAGCACTGCAATTCAGGCAAGAACAAACCAGCACACACAAGAATGGACTCTCTTGCTTGAGTCTAAAATGTAAACAAAGCACACCCCTCCAAACAAATACCCCCCATACCCGACCCCACACAGCACCCCTTCTGTTCTCTGCAGATATTATCAGCTTTAATTACCTCTTTCTCACACTCAAAAGTAAAGATGGGGCTTAATTTCATCTCTCAGATCACTGTCTTTCCCAGGCAGAAGGAAAACACCTTTCCCAGAGAGAAACACCCACAGAACTAATTATTGCTCTAAACCACAGGAGCTCTGTTTTAAAGCAGTTTCCCATCTTCATGTGTTTTTTTTTTACCCTGTTTGAAAGTGTGGGTGCCAGGGCTGGCCTGAGGTAGAGATGGCCATCAGAGGTGTCTGAGGAAGTGGGAAAGAAGTTGGATGCTCATCTGTACCCGGTCTCAACTACAGGATCAAGGGCTCATGGTGATACCCTCAGTTGGGACTGGCAGATCAGAGCTGGAAGTTTTCCCCACATGCACCTGCTGAGCAGGTATCACCTCTAAATCCCAGGCACACCCAGACTGAGGCAAGTGTGTCCTGAGAGCTGGAGAACTGTTGGTAGCACCGAAAGGCCGTGTCAAGGTCCCAGGCTGGGATTGTTTGTTCAGAAGACAGACTGACAACACAGCTGGAAAACGTCCAGGATGCAGCTTCCAAGCCCTTTACGAGCTCCCTGCCCCCATCATAACCCTTCTCATCCTCTCTCTTGGTTTTGCAGAAGGTGTATTCACTTAGCAGTGCTTGGAAGGGGAGCAGGAGCTGCCAGGTCACCCCATCAGAAGGATTTAATGTTTGCAGATAGTTACACAAATCCATCACTTCTGTCATCGTCCTCAGAACCCTGACAGAGCCTGTCCTCACTGGCTGTAGTGGGCTTTGGATTAGATCTAGAATCAATATAAAGTATTAAAAGAGTTGATTAAAAAGCAGTGACAAGTCCAGGAAGTTAGCCAGTCAAAAGCCATCTCGGTGCCTGAATGAAGCACCTGCTCAGCAGTCAGCTGCATCCCCCTCGGGCCCTTTGCTTTCAGAGGGTGTGTCTGTGGTGACAGTGACAAAGAGTAACACACCTAGGGGACACCACCTAACCCAGGGCTGCTCCCTGCCAGCAGGAGCTGACCCTGGCCTGACAAAGATGCTGGTTCTTAGATTGAAATACTACATTGCAGTAGGCCAAAAGAGAGAAACCTTGCTTTTTTTTGTGCAAGTGCTGGTGCTAAAGTAAGCAGTTTTCCTTTTTGCCAAGTCTGCAAAAGCCGTAACTATTGTGGCCAAAGTCAAAGGAATACTGCCAGTTTAGCAGAAGCCGTGTTTCTAAAGGTTTTCAAGTCACACTTGCAAAATCTGGGAAGAGCAGAGTCGCTTGCATCGCACAGTTAATGCTGAAAACAGTTTGATTTTCAGTTTCCTTCCCCGTCCCTTGCGAAGGTAAATTGAGTAATAATAAAATGTAAATACCGTGAACATGTATCAAAGCAAAAAAAAGTAAAATCCCCCAGTATTCCCTAAAAACTCACAGCAAGTCTTTTCCTCTGGTAGCATCTCTAAGGGAAGCTTGCTTTAGTGACTCATCAAACGTACAGTGATTAGGAAATAAATCTACAGACTTTTGAACAGTTTTCTACCATTTTTTGACTCATGGAAAATACAGTGTTTGTTGGCACTTGCCTGAAAAGCCAAAGTTTTCCCTTTTTTTGCCTCACAAATTAGTAAACTCTTCTTCTTTAGCCAACTATTGGGCATCTTGGGGAAGATGTGTTGATGTTTGCCATGTGCCTGTCACGTTTGGCACAATGCCGTGGTGGCTACAGCTCAAAGAAAATCTCTCTGGAAAGAATATTCTGATTTACTGGTGTGCACGGCCAGGTAGATCTGCTCATGAGAACTCACAGATGTTTCTGAGGAATTCTTGGGAAAGAAGAATGCCTAAACACAGGGGAAAGAAAACAACTCACAGACCCCTCTCCTTTTACAAACTCCCTGGGCTGATGCTGTGCCAGGTGCACAAAACGTTCTGTGTATTGCTTGGGGAAAAAAAAAAAAAAAAAAAAGAAGCAGCAATATTTCCTGAAAAGCCACTTATAACAACACTTCCCAAAGTGTTACTGACTCTTTCCTTGTTTAAAAGAAAGCTTCCTAATCACCGCGAGCAGGAGGGAAGGGAGTAAGTCTGTCGACAAAGCCTTTCCTGAGCACGTGGTGAGCCTGGGGAGCAGACTAACCACAGGCTGAAAGGGAAACTGTGCAGCGCCTTCTGCCACAAGATAAACAGTGCTTCCCTTTCTCTCCCCCATTCCCCCCACTGCCAAAGGAAGCATCCAGCATTTCAGATACCAGCTGATGAAACGGCACGGGAGTGGCGGCCGGTTTTCTGTTTTTACCGCCGACACTTGCAATAACTTTGACCCTCAGCCCAAGGATGCTCGCTGGTGTTCACTGTTCTCAAGGATGGTTCAGGTAGAGGGAGAGGACACGCTGTGCAAACAGAAAATGTCGAGCTATCGTTTGCCAGCTACCCATGAGACAGGAAAAATGAAGAGCTGATTTTTTTAAAGGCAAACCCCACCTCAGCCTTGCAGAGTGGGCAAACAGCAGAATAGAATGGCCGGAGTACAGTCAGGGAAGCTGCGTGGTTTAACAAATGCAAAATTGCTTGTTTATAACTTACTTAGTGCTTGTAAACATAATTTGTGAAGTGTTTAGCAGCTGAAAGCATCAGGATCGTGTGTCTCCTGGGTTGTGATCTGTGTATCAGCAATGACACACAGATTATTCCCAAGTATTTCCCCCAGCCAGCTTTCATCATATTTTATTGCCACTAACAATGTACTGCTTTGTGCACTAAGTGTGAGCTGCAATGGTGACACTGTGAAAGTGTCAGCAGCATTTCCTCTGGGTCTCTGGGGAATATTGAGGCCATGCACCCATGGATATCACGGTCCAAACTTTCAGTACTTTCACTGAGAACAGGACCAAGCCTTGCACATGCTGCTCTCCTCTCTCCTGGCATGATCCTGCTGCATCAGCCTCCCAGGTGAGGGCTTGAGAGCTTTCCATGGGTCAGAACTCCATGTTTAGTCTTGACTCCTCACTGATTAATTCCCTGAACACTGTAGATCTTGAAGTGGTTCCTCTTCTATTTTTACTGCTGTTTGTTTACTTTAAGTAACATTTTTAAAGTCACCTTGCTCATCCTTAAGTGTCATAAGGCTGGAAGGTAAGGTGCAGTATCTTTGCAATTTGACACTCTGGCCTTTAGATGTGAGGTATCCAGGGTGAATTAAGACACTGTCCTTACAGCTTTGTCAATGCTTCACCCATATTTTTCTTATTTATCCTGGAAGCCTTTCAGGAGACCTGGAAAACACGAATAAAGCCGTCGCTTCATGCGCTCGTGGGAGCAATCACTGCTCTCTCACTGAGTGTGGTCACCTGTGTCGTAATCTGCCAAGATTGGATGACATCATCCACAAGATTGGATGACACTATAGACGTGCATAATGTGTCAGAGGATCTCCTAGACAACTTCCACAGCCCCTGGTCACGTAGGGCACAAGCCTTTCAAGTGCTGAACACAGGTAAGTTGCTCTGCACAGTAATTTGTTGCACAGCTGACTATCACTGTTTCCTCTGTTAAATGGTTCTCCACCAGCACAATTTTAACAGCCTTTGGTCTTGTTTTCTGTGCCACAATTATTACCTTCAGATCTCTTCTTTCACCTCAAAGTCATTTTCCTAAAAAAAACTGCACTTAAGTGGCATTATTCCCTCAGTTGCACAATTACATCACTCCCTTAAAATCCGTGTTATATTTGTGCATGAGGAGTTCACTGTTGGATTCCTCCACCCTTTTTTTCGGTTTTAAACCAAAAAAAATGAACAAGTAATGAAAGGAATAAGCCCCCACAACGTCTCAGTATTGTCCTGCTACACAGCAGTCATTGAGACCCTGAGTAAAAAGTAGCTTCTCCAACAAAAACGCTGGAGGAGGTTAAAAGAAATGTAGGTGGGTATTTGGTATCACAAAAAGGGCTGCAGAGAGCTGGTATTAAACATGGGGTGACATCCTGTGTCTGTCTTTGTATACCCAAACTTCAAGACTGTGGGAATTTCCAGAGTTGCAAGGAACAGAGAGTATAAGCCAGAATTATTTGTAAACATGGGATAGATGGGATTTATATAACAGGCTGCTGCAGATTTATGAATCCAGGAAAGGAAATAATTACAAAGGAAATTAAAGTTAAAAATAGTCATGAACCACGAAAAAAGACTGTGCTTTCACCTCTTTCTCTGGCAACAGAGTGTTACACCCACTTGCTGTGTGCCAGTTTATTCTTCTAGATAATTAGTAGGGCCGGGAATGGGGTCTCCAGTTTAAAAAAGAAACTTTACTTGGTAAATACTTCTCATTGTATGTTCAGAATAGGTTTTAGATTGCCTAGACAAAAGGCTTCTACAATTTTCCTATACATCTAGCACAAAAATTCTTCTAATAGTGTGTTTCTGTACAATGCACTCCTTTTGAGAGCCGGAATAACTAAAAATAAGAGAAATGTTAAAACCTAAAGCTAACCTACCATCTGATGGCATTTTATATCAGCAGCAGAACACCACAAAATGCAGTGTGTGAAACAGGAGATGTGAACACCGAAGGAAGGGGAAAACTGCTTCTGGTTGCTCTACAGATAGTTATTTATAGGGCCATAGGCACGCAATAAAATCCAACAGAAATCAAAATTGCAACGAGATAGAAAAAAAAATGGAGAGAAAGAGTCAAGATGGAGCTCTACAATGCTGGATCTTACTGTTACCTGTGGTACACACATGTCAGGGAGCAGAGAGGATGTCCAGGATCTTTAGGGGCTTCCAAATACTCACCTGAAGCCAGGCACGGGTTTTTAATGGTGAACAGATCATAGGAAAACACAAGAGCAACCATTTTCTTAATAGTAAGGGAGTTATAATCCACACCAAAAAAATCCATACTGGAAAAAGAAGTTTCATGGGTGCCTATCCAGCAAGTGATGTGGGGGACAGGTGAGAAAAGTGTGGGTTTTAAATAAAAGTTAAGGATTTTGTGAAAAAAAAACAACACATGCAGTGCAAGACAAGGACACTCAATTGTGTTTTAGTGATTGCCAAAGATAGAGTGGTGGGGTCTCACAAAATCCCTACCTGTTTGCTTGTTTTCACCTGTCATTTTCTGAACTGAAAAGTACCCATTTTTCACAGCAATAGGATTTTTCGTGCTGTCTGAAAACATCTTTAATAGAAGAATTTTAACAAGTTGCCAGTAAAAGCTTTTGGCTTCTACCAGCTAAACCCTGGGCTTGCTGAAATCAGCATTCATTTTATGTGGTTTGATTCCTGTTTCCTCACAGGATCATCTGTATGCAGGAGCTCTGAATGAGATGCACAAGAATGTGAATTTGGCTAAACAGCACCTGTTTATAAAATGCAGTTTTATTTTTTCCTTTACGTTTTTTTTTGTAGAGATTTAATGAAAATTGAATACTTCTGCATTTTTCCTGTATTCACATGAGATCTGGGTGTACAGATCCAGACATCAGTAAACTACTCTCAGGGCAAGGAGGATTTCTTCCAGCTCAGAGGGAACCTGTTGGGGAATCAGTTTTTGGGTACAACTTGCTTTGAAAGACAGTGTTCAGTGAAACTCTTTGGAGAAATATGCTTTGGAAGGGAAAAAAAAAAGACACTCTGAGAACTGAAAGGTCAAGTATGGAATAAATTAATTCTGTAATTGATAACAAGTGACTTCCAGCTCTGGCAAATTATGTACTTAATACAAGTTATTAATATTTGTTTGTTTTCTAAACTGAGTGTCTGTGATTTTTTTTTTCCCCAGATGAAAAGAACCAAAGAATTTAAGATTTTGCCCCTCAGCTAAAGCATGTGGGTGTTTCGACCCAGCAGCTTCTGGCTTATTGCAGTGAGTTTTTGCAGTGCTGTGAATATTTTGCACAAGGATTATTTGTATTTATTTAGGTCTCAGCTCAGTGTTTGTTTGTTTTTAATGTAATCTAGAATGAACCCTTATAGTAAACGTTGATGTTATTTAGAGAAGGAGTAAACCAAGCAGTACTTTCATTGATACACTCACAGCTCCAGCAGCTTCAAACCCCTCACTCAAGCACAGCTGAAGGCAGGATTTGGTAGTTTGATACACAGAACGGCAGTAATGTGGGGTTTCCTATTTATTTGTGATTGTTTCCTCTGAGAGGGGAGAAAGAGGGAAATATTTCAAATCCTGAGATGATTACCATGCTGCTCTTGGTCCATCCAAAGCCAGAGCTCAGCCCAAGGTTTGAGACACTCTGCAGCCTCCTGGGATAGCCAATGCAGCACCGGGAAAACAATTCCCCAGCAGCATTGTTAGAGAACTCCCTGCAAGAGGATTGCCTGACAAGGGCTTTTCAATCTGATAAGGGCTATGAAAGGGCTCCTTACAGTTTCCTGATTAAATGAATTGTCTGATAAAGTAACTGATGCCGATGAATCAGCTTCCAGCTCCACCACGGTGAATGCTTGATTCTGCTTGCTGGGCTGTTGCAGGATTTTTAGAGGAGTTATGCCCATGAGGATCAGGAATGTCAGTGGGGGCAGTGACTGCTCTGTTCCCCTGGAGAAGTAAATTTTTGAAGGCCAAGAAATGAGTATGAATATCCACAATCGCATTTTTGCTTCTATCCTAAACAGTGTCCCGTACCCAGCAGCTTCTGGTTCTGTATAAATAAATTCTGGCAGCCTCAACATCAGCTTAACTTTGACCCTTGGATGGCACCAACCAGAGATAAAGCCTATGATCTAAAGGACTTGGGAGCTTTCGGTGTTCAGAGAAGTGCCTTCCAGTGCAAAGCAGAAAAGGGGATAAATAATTTAAAGACGCTGCTTTTACTCAACTGCTCCACTTTGCTTACAAGGAAAGTCTGGGTGTTTTAGGCATAAATATATATATATATATATATATATATCATGGTCATGTTACTCTGCTTTTAATCTTATTGCAGTGGGTTATATTTCACCTGTTAATCTCAAGCTGCCTCGAGAATGGCTCGATGTGTTGGGAGAAGCTTTCTTGGTACTTCAAATCTGAATCATCAGCTGGATTACAGAGGACAAAGGTAATCATCAACTCATTTGTCTTATTACCTGAGCTTTTAGGTTTGTGAGGGTAACATATCTTGAAGCTTTGATTATTAGTTTACCCTTCTAAAAGTAACTTCTACAAACCAATTTCAAATGTCAAAGATATTTTATTGTCTGGAATCGGTGTGTTCAGAAGGAAAGGCTGAGGACAGCAATCCAGCGTCATTCCTTCTTGGTAAGAAAATGAGGGAAAAACTTCTTTAAAAAGAGAGAGAGGGAAAAGCAAGCAGGGGGAAAATATCAGGAGCTGATGTGTAGACACTCCCCCAAAAGGTCACGGGAGGCAATGGAAGGAATGAAACTGGTGATGGAAATCAGCAACACAGGCAAACATCCCAAAAATGCGATCTTCAAAAAAAGCAGCAGGCAATCAGGCAGGGCTGCTGTGAGAGTCCACAAACCTCACGTCAGCACTAACCTACAACAACCAGCAGCTCCAGTCCCCGGCACACCCATGCAACACCCCTGCCTTCCAGGGGCTGCACTCACGGGGTCAGAAACTGTGACAGAACACCGAGGGTGGTGCTGCTCTTCCACCTCCCAGGGAACGGCACCCAAGGCAAAGTCTGTCCCAAGGCAAAGGGAAACTGTTGGACTGCAGGCTACAAATACACACAGGTACTAATATTTTATATAAACACAGCGGCATGTTGGACTTAAGCTGACCTTTACTTGAAAACACTGCATGGGATAACATCAGTGCTTGATTTTATCTGTTGCACAAGTAGACTTGCAGTCTCTGCATTTCCTGCCCACCACTGGTATTGGGTTAAGACCCAGAATTTCAGCTAACCCAGCTTTTCTATTTCAATCCTGGTAACTTTAAATAGTGGTATTAGACTAAGATTCTCCCTCTGCCTTATTTTGGTTGTTCTGGGACACATTCTGCCCTGTATTGATAAGAGTTTAAAAATAAATCTAGTTTGGCCTTTGCAAACAGAGAAATATTTTTGTGAGAAGAGAGCACACGTTTCTTTTACAGAGTAGGTAAATATTGATGCCCTTTACGAAACAAATAAGTTCAAAGTGGTAGAGGGGTAAATATTTTTCCTTGTGTTAACTCCGTATTTCAATTTTCTAGCCAGGCCTGCATCAGCATTAAAGCTTTCCTTTCCATCTCTTACACCAGGCAAAGGCCCACCTTCCCCAAGCTCCAGTGATGGCTTTGAGCTAAAATTTCTTCATGTGGCTTAGCTGAGTAGACCTCATTAAAGCCTTCAGGCACCATGGGGATAAAA
Source organism: Empidonax traillii (assembly GCF_003031625.1). Taxonomy (NCBI): domain Eukaryota; kingdom Metazoa; phylum Chordata; class Aves; order Passeriformes; family Tyrannidae; genus Empidonax; species Empidonax traillii. Next base: position 45,174 of record NW_020955503.1, read on the forward strand.
ACATTTGGAAGAGCTTCCCGAGAGCCTGAGCATCCATCTCTTGGGCACAGCAGGTCAGAGCATCGCTGGAGTGCACAGCTCCAGCACCAGGGGGCAAGGAGGTGGGAAGGGGGACTTCAATCCGAAACCCAGGGATACTTAAACAATATTTTTCTTACTATGTTTAGTGTGATGGGAATGTAATAAGAAAACACGAAGGATAAACCTTTTTTAGATGACACTTGCTTTGATGGTGGTTCATGTGCTGGGTGGAGGGTGCCTGGAGCTGCTCTGAGCGCAGCATTGTCCAGCCCAGCTGCTCAGGACACCCGGGGGGCAGCCGCGGTGAGGGGTCACCTCTGGTTTACGGTGCTGCTCAAGGGATAATCCTGCCTTCCTGTGCCAGGTTAAGAGCCCCTGCCAGGCCCCCAGGGGCATCCCTGCCCTTGTGCAGCGAGCGGGATCGCACTTCGCTGTTTGCTGATCCAGCGGAAAGTTGGATCTGCAGGGAAAACCACGCGGTGTTCCTGAGGCAAAGTGAGGCAAGAGGCAAGAACTTGTGGACCACAGAGAGGAGCCACGAGCCCTCCGCTCAGCTGGGCTCAGCTTCACTTTGGCTCAAGCACATCCAGGCAGCCCCCAGTTAGTTCTGACTGTCAGGACCCTGGCTTCGGGAATCGGTGTTTCTCATCCACGGCATTGATTTTGTAGGTACAAAGTGGCACAACCAGCCTTCTAATCCAGGCGCCCAAGGCTGGGTACCCCTCGCCCTGCTGCTGGCTGAGAGCCCAGGGAGACATGGAACGCTGCAGCTTCTGGGAGCCTTGGGGGCATCGAGGAGCTCAGCACACCAGTCTTGTGCAAGGACCGAATGGAAAGAGGTACAGACACACACAGACACTCCCGGTTTTGGTTTCCCCTGATGCTTTGCTGAAGCCTGTAGGATTCACGCCTGGGTGGCTTCAGAGCCATAAAGAAATCTATGTGTTTATCGTGCCTGGCTACACCTGCCAGTCCAACCACGGCCACACGCGTCCAGAAAAACATCTGACAATTCACTTTTTATCTGATTTTTGGGGGCGGGTGTTTCTCCACCTGCTGGGGGTGTGGGGGGGTGTTGGGTGGGGAGGAGGCGAGGAGGGATGCACAAACAGGGCGGGCACACGAGCGAGCCAGAGAGCAGCGGTTCGGCCGACTGATCTCCCGGTTAAGAGCTGCGAGGGCACGGGAGCGCGGCAGCCGCTCGGCCTGCCCATCTCCGCGGGCGCAACGCCCCGAACGGCCGCGGTCACCGGGGCCGAGCCCGGTGCGGGGTGGGTGTGTGTGTGTGTGTGGGGGGGGTGTCCACTATACAAGACCACGATTCGGACTACACGCCCCGCTCCCGGCACCGGGGGCCGCGCCCGCCGTGCCCGCGCCTGCGCGCGCCGCCGACGGGAGGGGCGGGAGCGCGCACACACACAGACACACACACACACACACATACACGGCAGGCTCCACCCGCCGCCATTGGCCGAGCGGCCCCTCCGTCCCGCCCCCGCCGGGGGGCGGACGGCCCCGCCATTGGCCGCGCGGGCGGGAGGCGCGGCGCGATTGGCTGCGGGCGGCGCGCGGGGCGGGGCCGCGCCGTGGCCGTGCGGTGCTGTGCGGGAGGGCCCCGGTCGCCGCCGCCGCCGCCGGTTCCGGGTGCGCGGGGGAGCAGCCGCCGAGGGCGATGGCGTAAGTGCTGGCGGGGGGGACACCGCGGGACGGGGCTCCGCGGCTGCGTTCCCCTGTCGGCGGGCAGCGGCCCGCAGCGGAGGGCTCGGCCCCCGCCGCGCTGCCGGGGCCTTGCCGGCGACAGGGCGCACGCAGCCGCCCCCGCGCCGGGAGGAGCCGGGGAAGGGGCCGGGGGCCGCGCCCGGGGACCCCCTGGCGCCTGTCCCGCCGCGCTTCCCGTGGGAGCGGGGCCAGAGGCCGGGGGCAGCCCCCCACTTCCCCCTTCCCGGTGCCAGGGGTTCCCTGTTTTCCTCCTTGGTGCGGGAAGGGTGTGAGCCCGCGGGACGGGAGCTCCGGAGCCTCCCGTGCTGTTCGGCCTGCCGGGGAAGTTTGCCCGTGCTGTTCCCTGGGAGGGGGAAGGCGTTCGGTGCCCGGGGCCCCGAGAGGGTTTAACACACGATACGGGGGCTTAACACACGATGCGGGGGTTTAAGGCCAGGTGCACCTGCCTTTTAGCGTGTCCAAAGCTGTAATGGTAATGCTACATACCGCTGTGTAATGATAACGCGCTTGCACTGTGCATTACCAATAAAAAAACAGGTGTGCTTTACCTATATAACATGCATGTAACATATATAATATATAACATAACACTGGCATGGTGGAGGTGTGTTTTGGAGATTAGATGTAGCCAATATCCCAGCCATAACCTGTACCTGGGTGGGTTTCCCACCTTCAGACACATCTCCACAGCAGCCTTGGCTCAACTTTGTGAGGACTTCCAAAGTTGGGAGTTTGCCGCAACGTATTATCAGGTTTAGTACTGAAAAGGCCACAGTTGTTGTTGTCATATGAGTCCTTCTATTGTGTCATTTAATCCATTAATTCTCCTTTTCTGTTTTGCTTTGGTTTTTTTTCCCCTATATATATAGTATTGCAGCCGTGCGGGGATTTTGTTTTTACTTTTTTATGTCTCAGAATTGGGCCAGAAATGGTGGCAACTGAGAAGAAAAATTGGAGTGTGGGAGGGAGGAGTACTGCTCTTGTTTGTGAAAGTATGTCAATAGGTTATTCACACAGTCATTGATAAAACCGGTATTGAGGGAATGGATGTTCAGGGATGTTTCTTTAGGATCGTGGCCTGCACTGGCACCATTTAGCAGTGGTCAGGAGTGGATATTGCCCGTGGTGGATTGGGTGGAGGTATGGTCATGTTCAGGGCGAGCTCTCATCCTCGTGTTTGGCATGCTGGAGTCACTCCCCCTTTTTGGGAGTGCTGTTAGAAAACTTTGGCAAGTGAAACGTGCATCAGCTGCTCTTTGGTAATTGCTCCTTTGCATAACTTTATCCTGGGGGAAATAGGCAAGAGTTTAGTGCTCTTAGTTGGCAGTGTGGAGAATTATCCTGTGTTTACTGTGTAATGTAATTACCTACTCCTGGAAACTCCTTATCTCCTTATATAACTGATTATAGCACTTGTTGCAGTGCCAAAAATCTCTGTGTTTGACTTCAGGCCGGGCTGGACACTGATGATGATCATCCCTTAAGGATGATGGCATATGTAGCCACAAGACTGATTTTTTTTTTTTTTATTTTTTTTTTTTTTTAGTTTGATTTATGGCAAACTTCCCCTTTCCTCACACTGTGGTGATGTGTCAGAGGAGAAATTTAAAGGAAATACAGCTCTGGAAAAATTCCTAGGTAAGGAGCAGATGACTGAGTTTCATGGAGTATTTCAGCAGCACAGAGCTGTACTTCAAATCACCCAGTGGGAGGGAAAAGAAGGCATTAATTACCTTGATGGTGAGACCAGCCCTAAAAAGGAGTATTTTTATTTTTTTTCTCTAAGTAGAGGAGTCTGCATAAGGGAAGTTCTGAATTATTTCTACTGTTGTGAGCCTTTAGGTTGTGTTGTCTGTGGAGTTTGTTTGTTTGTTTTGTCCTTTTTCCCTCTGCAGTATCAAAAGCTGGCAATGTAAGCAGGAAAAGAACCCTCTCCCCTGAGCAAACCTGGGAGGTGAAGATAAACGATATATTTTTAGGTTTTGAAAATTAAAATCAAGTGAAAAATCATCCAAAGTTGGATTAGGCGCTCCTAGGCTCACAGTGGAGTGGTGCAGGGAGTACTGTGTGTTCGTTGCCATAGCAGGAGTTTGTTTTTTAATGAAAACTCATGTCCTGTACTACTAAAAAAAGATAAAAGATATCACTTGTGCTGGCAAGTTCAGCCTCATTGGGTAGGCTACTGTGAGAATGGCTTTTATCTTTTATCTCACAGCTCCTCTGGATGTACTTTCATTTTGATTATTTTGGAGCAAAGGTGTTATTTACCAAGTCACTGTAGTGCAAATTTAGTTGCACTCGGGCTGCCCAAGCACCGGTTCAACCAGGTGTGGCTCTGCTGGGCTCTGTTTCCAGCTCAGCTGTTTCCTCTGGAGGTTGTAGCAAGATTTCATCAGTGTAATTAAAGCATTAGTTTCGTTTGTTTACAGTTTAATGCTGGTGTGACTTCAGGCACCAGAAGACAGGGAGGAAAACAGGCCTGAATCTTAGTTTTTTTTTTTTTTTTCTTTAAAAGAAGAACTGCTAATCTTTAGTTTGGTGTCAGGTGTGAAGGCAGTGCAAGGTGTCACGTGGCCGAATCGCCGTGCGGGTGCTGGCACTTCACTTGGGTTCGTGTGCACGTGTTTTTTGAGAAAGCCCTTCCTTCTCTTCCTTCCTCTTTCCCTTGCTTGTTGACTGAAGAGCAGCTGAGCTTCCCAAGGGGTGCTGGGATGGGTTTGAAGTCTTAGGACCTGTGTGGAGTGTTTCAGGAGAGGTGCCCGAGGTGTGTCTGGGTGCTGACAGTGTAAGGACACCCTTCGAGGAAAATTCAGTCCAGTTGTGATACGTTTGGGAGGCTCCTTTAAAGTATAATTTAAATCAAAGCTAAAACTTTCACTTCTGGGCAGCTGTTGCTGGGGGCACTTTGAAAGACAGTGATGGAGTGGGTAAAATGCAAATATGCCATTTATTTTTCCTTTTCTTTAAGGAACCACCTTGGATATGGCTTCTTTACTGGGGATGTGAAGTATCCAGGCCATGTTTGTTTATTTAGACCAGAGGGATTTGCCTCCTGTTGTTTAATGTGTCATTTTGGGTGTAATTGTTACTCCTTGACTTGCAATGGCTGTGAAAGTTTATAGTTGGGTGTCCTTGGAGTGGTAGTTAACCTCTAATAATGTCAATTAACATTTATCCAATAAGCACTTGATTTCTGTGAAGACCTGAGGACTATGTCTGACAAAGTTAAGCTCTTGTTTTATTCCCCCCATGAATTCTAGCAGTAATAAGGGATTTGTTTGTTTCCATTATGTCCCCCCCTGCTTCATAACCATATACAAGTATTTCTTCTCCACATGAAATGCTTGTTTTTTCCCCACCTTTGGACACCCGTTTTATTCAGCTGTTGAGCGTGCCAGGAAAACAGTGTTACAAAGGATGTGATAAACAAACATTTCTTTTTCTTTCTGCTTTTGTTATGCAGCTCGAGACCCACATTAGTAATGCTCCCAGGCACTGAGTAAAACATTTGCTGCCTTTGTCCTGAGCTGTAGGTGCAGGACAGGCCTTTTCCAGGTGGGCTGTTCCTCCCTAGGCTGCAGCTGCCTCTCTGGTGACCGAGAGCCCGGTGACCCAGCCTCTGGTTTCTTTCCTGCCAGCTCTTACATATATTCATGCCTTCTGTGAATTTTTAATGGCTCGGTTCAAGGAGAGGTTTGTTCTTGGTGTTGTGTTAATTTGCCAGGCTGAGGTTAAAGCTAGTTTGCCTGCTCGATGCGATTGGAATGGGTTTATCAAGACTTGGAGCAGCTGCTTGCGAGTATTTGGCTTTCTCGGGATGGAACAGTGGCGGTGAAAATTGGATCGAGTTTGTAAGAGTGGAAGCAGGCTGGAACCGAAGTGCATCCCCCTCCCAGGATTATAACTTCCCTTGCATCTTTTTAGTACTGTGGAGAATGGATTAATGTGTGACACAAGGCATTAAAATTCATTCTAAAAGTTTGTAATGTGTGTCTCTGCTGTCAAGGCAGCCTGGCTGACCAGGAGCTGCAACTCTACAGCACTATCGAACCCTCACATCTTCAATCATCCAATCCAGTGTCTGCTTTGTGCTCTCTGACTGCTCCAAACATGCACAACCTGAAAAGCAGGCCCCGAGTATTTCAGTCTGGGCATCAAAAATAAAGGATTTGGCCTTTGTCCCTCCTTGCTTCAGAGATTCCCTTGCAGCAAAGCGACTACATGACGCCCTGCGAAGATAAATACCAACCATTGGGATTCTGTCACCTCAGTGCCACACAATCTGCCTGTTCTCTGTCCCTTTCCCTGGAGAAAGCTAATACATGTTGTCTGTATTAATGTGATATGTGGTAAATGAGAGCCACAAGTGAATAGTCAAGATGTGCTTAAATAGTCAATACTGAATAGTCAAGATGTGCTTAAAAAATAAGGCCGGAGGGCAAGGCAAGGCAAATCAAACACTTGTCATGGTTTTGGACTGTATTTCAGCATGTTGATGGAGCTCTTCATCACAAAACAGCAGAGACCTCGGGAAAAGATTTTAAATAAATGCAGAGATGTAAATGGGAGGTTCTGGGTTTCTCTTTCTCTTGGTTGCATTTTCTTTTTTACCAACCAGCATGGTTGGTAAGACTCAGTTTCGCACCTGGACTTGGCTCTCATCCTCCTAAAAGTAGTTTCCAAAGTAAACTGTTACTTCAGTAGTAGCATGAAAGAAAATTACAGGCTCAGCAACCTATTGGGTCAGTGTTCCTGTTGGGTCTGATTGCAAAGTAAGTTTACATGCAGGAATAAATGTAGCAGAGCGCGGGCAGTGAGAGGTTACAGTATATGGGGTGTGGAAGATGAAGGCTGGAAAGTGCTGCAGTTACTGAAAGTAGCAAATAACCCGTCCTGATAAGGCTACATCTCTTCCTCTTAACCCTCATAATGATCTGGATCCTGCCTCTCCATCCTCCAGGCCGTGTAAATGCACAGAGTTATCAGCATTGTGTAGTCCTGCAGTCTCTGCTTGCATCCCCTTTCTGTTACACCAGCTCATGTGGCCAAAATTACCTCATAATTTGAGTGGAGTAAGCACCTGCTTCCTCTGAGATGCCTGTTGGGAGCTCACATCTGGTGCAGGTGTTGCTGCTGCCTGCTTTTGGGTGCTTACACTTTCATTGCCAGCATCATCTACCTCAGGTGACTTGATCAAGGGCAAAGATTACCCAAACAAAAAATCGGGGGGGTGGGGTGTTAAAGGATCAGCTGTCAAGCTCTAATATGATGTATTGATACATGATGACTGATGGAGGAATCCTGAGTTTATTTGCATGCAGAGAGCAAACGTATTCCTGAAAAAAGAAGTGCAAAGGATGTCTGGGTTCTGGATGGTGATGACAGAACACTGTGAACGCTGTCCTTGTTTAAGTAGCCAAGTATCAGGATCCAATACTTGCAGCCTCTGACTTGTCTTGCCGCAGACCTATTTAGTGATTTTTAAAATCCTGTCTCAGTGTCATGTAACTTGGGGCGATAATTTCTTAGGAAACAGCCCCAGGTTGCTTCCTGAAGGAATTAAATAATAAGTAGGCAGTATTTTCCTACTTATTATTTACACAGCAGTCCTCACCTATTGAAAGCAATGCCATGATGGTCTTGATGACAACAGTGACCCTGTTGTCCCTTAGTAAGAAAGGGAGAAAACAAGTTCTTCCTTCTTTCCTTGATGCTGGAAGTGTTGGTTTGGGTTTCTCCCGTTACCCCGTGATTCACGGGTTAAAGGCTCCCACAGGCTGCCCACAGAGGCATCATCTGCTTCCTAACACAAGTTGACGTGTGGCTTTTTTATGAAGGTGCTGTGGATGTCTTAAAGCAAATCACAGTGCCATTATGTGATTTAATTTGCTGTTGTAACATCCCTTCTAAAACAACAGCCTCTTTTTTTCAAGTCTTTGTACGTGTGTGTGATGCTTATTATCCTTCTTTGTAGGGGAGTAAGTAACTTCTTTATCATCACTACTGGAAACTGGGGTTGCTTGGGTTTTTGTTGTTGATTCTTTGCCCTTGTTGACTGCTTTCATATTCTTTTCTCCCCGTTCTACTGCTTCTTACAGAAGGGGTAGTGGACTAATTATTAGCACTTACTCTTGAGACTTGTATTTTCGTTCAAAACACACGCTCTTGGTTCAAGGTACAACAAGAGAAACAAGTGCATTAAAGGCTTCTTTTTTTTTTTTCTTCTTCTTCCACATGTTGTTTTCCAATAATAAGAGTAGTATGGATATTCCAGGAAAAACTGGATGAGTTGTCACTTTTATTGCTAACAGTTCTAAGTACTGACTATTCCAAAGCTGTTATGCTGCTGAAAAACTAAGGATGTTACTTAGTTTTACATCCTGGAGCCCTTGATGGAGAGCATCAGAGACTTGGTGAAGAAGGGGAATAAAATCTACTCATATTCTTTGAGGGTGGAGTACTGACAGGAACACAGGCTGCCAGGAGCTGGAAGGTGTTAAAAAACCATAACAAAAAAGATAAAGCAGAATTAATGCTTTTCTTCCTGTGGGAAAGCTTGACGAGGGAAAAGAATTGCAATGAAACTAATGCAAGGAAAATACTGCTGTGTAATTATAGATGTTGCTGGGTTGAGCAACACCCTGTTAATCACATTTAATTAATATAACCCAGTTGGAAGGTGATTTACCGGTGGTTTGAGTAAGTGTGTAAGATCAGAAGGACTGGTTTGCTGCTCTCTGTAACACAGACACCATGTAGTCACTTTGTATAACAATTCCATCCTAAAGCAGAAGAATTAATGGACACAGGAGATTAGAGGGTTATGGGAATTTTCCATAACTCCTGAAAATGTCTGCTTTGGTGTTTCTTGGCAGGGGTTTAGTCTCATATTACCTTTTTGCATGTTAGAAGGCTTAACAGAGACTAATTTTCACTTGTGTGTTCAGTTATCTTTTGACTTACTGCTCTGGCACAACAGTTGGATACATTTATTTGCTTTTATATGCAGCACAGGACATTCATGGTGCTAAATTTGAAGAGCATATTTCTTGCATTCTCTTGACCTGTGATTTGTTTTGGGGAGGCATGTGCCTGGAAACTGTTCCAGCAGAGGTGAATGGAGGTGTTTCTGGAGCTCTAGAGCAGAACAAGAGGCAGCTGAGAAACTTGAAGTTGTTAGCAAAGGAATAAAAGAAGTTCATTCATAATTCTGTTCTGTGCTTGTTACTCGTTTTGGTTTTGACATGTGGGTTTTTTTTTCTCCTTCAGTTCTATAGGTGCTGGTGCAAAAACAGTGTAGCAATGGATCAAAGAAAAAATGATAGTTTTGTCCCAAGTATCACGCAGCTGGAAGACTTCCTAACAGAACATGACTCCAACGTGGTTTGGCTGTTAGTAGGTAAGATTAATCCATCCTCTTCTGGTTAAATGCCTTTTGTAATACCATAGCAAAGGATTAGCATGACAGGCAGATACAACAACAACAACAGTATACCAGTCTGTACATACTTGCCATTTAATATGATAGAGTTTGAAAAGTGATCTTAGGACTATTGTGTGTAGTGACACAAGTTCAAGACTAAATTGTGGGCCACAGTAAGCCTTTAAGCCAAACTCTTGTGTCATCAGTTATGAGCTGGGTTTGTAAACATGCCTGATGTGGGTATGCTAATTTATTTTACAGCACTGGTGCTATTGCCTGTTTTTGTGTAGGTACTTTTATTTTCTGAATCTATGGATAGGTGGATGAAGGACAGCAAAATAAGTATTAAGTTGTATTCATGTCCAGGTGAGAGTCCTAAGGTGTAGAGTGAATTCAGACTTTTCCAAAGGTAAATAATGCCTGCTTTTCAGCCTTGACTCTTGGACTTGGAGTGAGGGGCAGCACAGGGAAAATACCTTTATTTTTTCACTTCTAGCAAGTTAAAGCACTCTGTTGACTATTGACATACTGGCATTATTTTTCAGTAGGCCACACTGAATGAAAAAGACATAGACCAAGTAAAAGAGAGTGCTTTCTGAATACTATTTATTTCGCTTTTAATAAGTTAACATGAAAATTTTGAAATCAACACAAAATTCTCATTGTAATCAAGATGATGAAAATAAGGGAATTCACTGATAGTAGCTCATGGTAAAACATGGAACAAATGTGATCAGATCTGAAAAATTTGTCTCCAGAAGCTTTGACTTTCCTCCTTTTATTATAAGGCTTGGATAGAAACATTTTTGAGTGATGTTTATTAACTGACCCAATTTCAACCAGCCATTCCTCCTTTGCTTTCATCTGCTGACCTGTGGCATCCTGTTGTAAGAGAGCATAAAAAGACACGAGTAATTTCTTCTCCTGAATGCTGGACCAGCTCTTGATCCACAGTAAAAGTGGTGATGAATTCCAGAAATGACCGTGCCCCTCCGAGAGCCGTTGTTCAATTCTAAAATAATTTCTGAAAATCTGGCGCAGTAAAACTTTCCAAATGTGATTTCCCAAACGTGGTTTCAGTGAAGAGGCTTTTACAATCAAGAATAAAAGCGTGAAATGAATAGAGTTTGGGGAATTTGTCACTTGAGGGTGGAGACTGAATTTGGTGAGGGGAAGAGAAAAGGTCTGGTGGTCAAGGCAGTGGGTCAGAACTGCAGTGCCTGGAAACTGCCCTAGTTTGCTGATTTTCCTCAGTATATGTCACCTCAAGAGGACACCTTGTTGACCCCAGGTGTCTGGTTGAACTTTAACCTGAAATGAAACTTGACTGCTGGAATGGACCCTCTGAGTGTGAGTCATTCCACCTCTCTCCCTGCACCGATGGAAGCCCTGCAGTGAGTTACTCATCTGAAAGTGAGGGAGGCAAACGCTGTCCTTGGAGTGTGCCTTTCCCGAGTTCCAAGAGCACTATCTCTCCTGGGATGGAGCTTTAACCCTCCCTGCTTTGTTCCTGCCTAATCACCCCCACAGATTAGTTTTTGTTTGACGTGTCAAGCAGTTGAACTGCCCGAGGGTGTGAGCTACTCGAATTTTGGTCGCACACTGGGCCCATTTTCCAGTGAGGAAAAGACAAAGTTATTGTGCAAAGCTTTCTCTTCTCCCTTCATCTCATCTTTCAACAAGGCACAAGGCATTGTTACGGAGCACTGCAAAGAATTAAGGGGCACTAAAAGGACAGGTTGCTTTTCTAAATTTGCTTGGGGGGTTTTTTAGAGTGATCATCTGAACCCTCTGCGGAGTGAAGGCATCATACCCGTGTGCCTTTCTGCACTTCATATTTCCCATAAAAGGCACAATATATCCGAGTTTTTCAGCATGCAGCATACACAGAAATGAAAAATTTCTATTACAAAGTTCAGCTGCTTTTCCTGCTCTGCCTTGGATGAAATGGAATGGTAATTATCAGTAAAGTGAATTAGGACTAGTCCATTCCCTGGCAGTGCCACTCCTTTTGGGTTTGTCCTTCTGGAAGCTTTGAGAACCCTCGTAGTTAGAAATAGGTTACTAGCTCTTAATCAACTAAAGTAAAAATTACTTTAGGGATTAGCAGACCTAATTTTTTTTTTTTTTTTTACATTTTTCTCATTGGATTGCTGTTTCCTTTTTTTCCTATCAAATTCCATGCTTGAGCTAACCCAAGGACTGGTATGTTTGTCTCAGGATGCAGCAGCTCAGAAAACAATTTCAGATGTGATAACGTTGTTTCCTGTGATAAGATATGAAAGGCTAGAAATTTAAGTTAGAGTTCACAGTACACAGAAGAGTAGAGGAGGAGTGTAGTATGACTTTTGTGGTGTTGGGTTTCCTTTTAAGGTGTTTTGAAATCAATGACCACATAGAATAATGAATGTTACAATTCAATCTGTAAAATTTAACTTCTTAGGTAACAAGTGATGTACTGAAATACATGGTATGTAATGCTATAATGAAATCATGATATAATGAAATGAAATATAATGAATCTCTGGGAGGACAGGTTTTTTTTTTATGTTGGGGAATAGAAGAGCAGTGAAAAATCTATATTTTTCTGGACTTCTAGTTTATGTTTCCCCCCACCCCCATCTCTTCACACCCTTCTTACACTATCCCTCTGAAAACACTCCTTAAAGTGTCCCATCATTTTTTGTTTTGGAGATTAGGAAGAACACTGTTATGCCTGATAGTCTGAATAGGTAAGGTTTTTATCTAGGTCAGCATTTAAAAAAAAAAACGCTTTAATTAATTGTAATCTTTCAACAGCAACAATATTGTCCTGTGGATGGATTATCTACCTAACTTATTATAATTCCCGGAACATTGGACTCATTCTAACGCTGGTTCTTAACAGATTATATAAACATGGCTACATCCATATTGGTAAGTTGTGATTAATGTAGTGCCACTTCTTCCATTATCACTGTTTATTACTTTTTTCTTATACCTCAACTTGCTAAAAACTGGAGGGAAAATCAGTGTTCCTTTGTTATAGTCAGTTGAAAATGTCCAGTATGGAGTGAAGTGTCAAGCCCTGAGTCCCTGTTCCAGCCCTGTCCTTGCTTTCTAAATAAGCTGCCAGAACAACTAACCACCTTCATCCATACTGGGACTGTGACATGTGGAATTGATACTGGCTAGAACATTTGCATCCAAACCCATTAACGTTTTATTAAAGTATTTCCAACAGTTCGGGTGTAAAACGGGTCAGTACGAATCCCTCGGGCGCTCACCCACATTACGAAAATATCTGCTGCTGAGTCACAGAGGGCTGAACCCACAGCCTCACTCCAACCACACTTGGAATTTTCTTTCGTTTACTCCTCTGCCTTCCTCTGTCTGCTTCACAGAACAGCAGTGATTTTAGTTCTGGACTTCACCTGCGAGGATTGATCAGAAATGTAGTGAAAACTTAAAACCAAAAAATCCCACCCACACTTGCCTGCCCAAGACACCCCTGCAGTTCATTTGCTTGTATCCTCAAGAATCTAAGAGCTGTATTCCAAACCATCCTCAAATCCAGCTTTTTGAAGAGCAATATAGATGAAATGCTTATTGGCTGCTGCACTTGATCAATAGGCTTTTATTAAAATTTCTCTGTGAAGCTGCCATTAAGTAAAGACAGCTGGTATAGCTGGCCAAAGATACGGTGTTCTTTATAAACTTAATCAGTAAGTAGAACATAACATTAATTAAATCCCATGATTTACAGCTTGGTTTTAGTCGATTAATGTTGATTTTTAATTTTATTTTTTTTTTAAGTCATGGTTTGCCTAATTTTCTGTGGGTGAGGTGAAAAGCCTTAGGAAAAATATGGGCTATTGCATTACCTGCTGGTCTTTTCATGCTTATTAATCCTTCCTGCTGTAAACACAATTTCTCAAAGTAATTGGACAGAAATCCTTATAGCCATTTAAAATTTAAAAGATTAGTCTCTCAGGAATCTTTATTTCTCCAATTACAGTCTTGCAAACAATGGCTTGAAACTATAAATGTCGAAAATAGCTTTTGTAACTCCCTTCACAAGCTTTGCAAGGCACCTGGGTGTTTGTGGGTGACTAATGTGTCTCAGGGGAGCTGGTTGTGTTCTTGGGTAGCGCCAAACCCACCGGCTTTTAGTTGTGTACTTTTTGTTCTGAATTTCTGACTTCCCTTCGAAGGGAAAACTCAAAACCACTCAGTTAAACCATTTCAGGTATTGAATACTAACCTCTTGTTCAGAATATAAAGCATCAGCAGCTTCAGGCTAAAGTCTGATAACCTTTTTTCCACGTTAGGTTCCTTTTCGTTCTCTGTGCTCTCTGGAAAAGTCATGGTGCGTGAAATCTATTTCATCACAGAAGACATGTCCATCAGGTACGGATTGCCAAGGCAGTCCCTCTTCCAAATAACGATTTTAAATACAATAAACGTATACATATCAATAACACATCTCAAAATACAGCCTTACAAATGAGCAGTATATTTGTAAATGTTAAACTGCCTCGTTTGATTATGGTGTTTACTGTTCTTGTGCACTTGTTACTCATCTGCTGCCTCAGCATTATCATTTGGAAGTAAGCGCTGGATAAGACTGTAGTTGTGCTTAATAGTTGCAAAAGAAAACACTTTGGAGTATGAAAGAGAACTGTTTTCTCGTTAATGTCTCTGACTCCCCCGTGCTCCTGCTCCTCAGTCTGGAAGATTCATCTTGGCCAAGTAGTTTGCATTTATTTACTGGAATTCAGAACGATGTGTTTCATGAACTGCACCCTAGCAAACAGCTTGTCATTTTGATTCTTGCTGTCGAATTTGGAAAGCCTGGAGAAGGCAGTGGAGTTTTATACAGATCTCAGCTAATGCAGTAGCTGTATAATATTCCACTGTATGCTTTATGCTGTAACCCTTCATGCTTTAATATTGCTTATACACTTAATATTGCAGATCTCTGCATAGGGTAGCGTGTCATGCAGCTGCACAGAGGATGGTGGATTATTGCTCTCTGAACCTCTGTTTTTTTTCTCATTTGTTTGATTTAGGATTCAGGATGGATTTATCATATTTCGCTGGTGGAAGATGTACAACCCTAAGCAGAAGCAGCACGGTAGGTTTCCCAAAAAGGGTTTCAAGGTTTAAATTTACAGGTAGCCAACAGAAAAATGCTTTCTTTACTCAGTCACAAATATGTAATTGAGTTGTTAATATGTGCCTAAAGTACATTGAATCATCAGAAGGTTCTTTGAACTGGTTGCAGGCTAGAACACCACGGTGAAATAAATACAGGATTCATTACCAGGGACATGAACCGTTCTTAAGACAAGCCATTAATCTTAATGGTAGCCTTCATTAGCTGCAGTCCAAGCATAATTGCCTCTGTATTGGAAGTTTATAACTATGATGAATAGAGACATCTTATGTTCTGGAAGTGATTTTAATTTCTCAGTTTTAATGTTGTGCTTTCAGTATTTCAGCAAAAGTATTCTGTAGTATTTGATAAGCTCGTGTCTCGATGACATCTGTGGGTGCAGAAGTGGGGAAGTGTGAAAAATTGATTTATTTTTCTACCTTATCTCTGGCTGAAGAAGGATGATTAACACCAGATGCAAGAGATTAAGTGTATCTGCAGAAAACACTGTAAGAAAGCATAAGTAGCCTAGGGATGTGTACTAAATCATTTATAGGATTAGAATCTTGTTGAATGAGTCTCAGGTCCTGCCTCTCTTGACTTCTGGAGCCATCACAGCTCCGTTGCTAATTCAAGGAGGTCCAGAAATGGCAGCTATCTACAGCTGAGAGCACTAGTTGAGAGGGTCATTGAACTTTGGAGGGCTTTTTTTCGGTGCTATCTTGCCTTTGGAAGTGGCTGCTGATGGTGTGAAGCCTCTCAGACTTGTCAGCAAGCTTGTACAGCTGTTGTGTGTCAGTACCAACTCAGCAGTGCTGCAGTTAGTCAGGTGAATGTGAGACACCACTCTTACAGTGATAGGAGTCAGGAAGAACTGCTCACTCCTGTTTACTGAGGCACTACCAACCCTCTGAGGTGAGAGGGGCACAATCCAAGTACCTCGTACCATAAGAGAAATAATTCAAGAAATGGAACCTGGTCGTAGAGTTAATTAGATTTTTTCCAACCACAGGTTATTGTCCAACGGGTTTTCATAGAATTGCCTTCGTCTGCTAGTTAAAACAGATTTCTCTAGTGGCTCCCAGAATCAAGAAATGAATTGAATTTAATGCAGTCAAGGTAGTTGTGTCTGTCTTCTCTGCTGTTATTTTTGCTTGGCAGCGTTGCAAGGCTTCAGGGTTTCCTGCTGGTATTTAAGACCACATCCAAGTAAGCAAGGGAGGCAGAGGTGTACAGGTCTGACAACAAAGTAACGTGACTAAAATACTCTTCAGTGTTCAGTTAAATCACGCTGGGACTGGAGAGTTGGTTTTGTGCATAGCTGAGAAATAAAAGTGGCTTAGGGACAAAAGCTGGAGGATCATGTGAATAGGGCACACCCAGGTGTCTTGGCCTAGGTGCCACAGCACATTATCCATTTTCACACTGTGAGACCCTGGAGTGTAGTTGATGCTTTGAAAGGGAAATACTGTTTTTTGAGGAGCAATTGCTCTACTTTTTATTTTGAGGAGTGGCTTTTGTCGTCTTCCCATCAAGGTTGATTTAGTGGGTGCATTTATACTGAGTTGTTTAAATGGGCGTGATACAAACATTTGAATAAAGAATAAATAAATAATGCATCTTGATTAAGCTCTGTAGGAGGCAAATTTCAAACCCTTAGTTATATATTAGTCACCTGGATTCCAACAACTGTTGATAAAACTTCAGTGTTTTGCTATCAGTCTGGTAAGGTACTTGTACATAACCTACACATATGCTTCTTTGAATCATTCAATAGTACAACATTTAGATTTGCTTGTCTCTTTTTCCTTGCCTTCTTTCTGTTTTTCTTTCCCAAAAGTGTTTTCGGCAACCAAATAGATGTGTGGAGGTCAAATCTTGTTCTTGTTATTAAGAGAAGGAGATATTTGTCTCTTTAAATCCCCTTTAAAGAAATGGATTACTACGTATGATTTCATTTAGTTAATGAAGTCTAATGCTTGTCTCCAGGAATTGAAAAATCACATTTATTTGTGTTCTTGATGATAGTTAGATCTCCCTGGTGAGCAGCTGTGTATCCCAGTCCTTGTCCATGTCATTCTTTGCCTGCGTTTTATTGATGCAAGTTAACGTTGGGAACAAACGGATTTGATGGTGCTCTGATGAAAACAGGAAGGAACTGAAACTGCCTCATTAACTTTTCCCTGTCTCCTGTGCAGGAAAACTGTGATGTCACTGCTTTCTGGAGATTTATTATACATCTACTTTTTTTTTTTTTTTTTTTTAATATAATGATATGGAAATTTCTGGTACTTTGGGTGTGAGGGGTCAAAGGTGGGTTGCTGTTGTTGGGACAGGGTTTTGTGTCGATATATCATTTGGAGGACAAATGAGTTTGTTAGCAAAGAAGGGTGCATTTTATCAAGCACTGACTTCTTCATTTATGTTGTCTTTGGGAAGTGTTGCCTTCACTTTGTACCCCCTGAGTTGCAGATTGCTGTAATCACATAACCACTCTGATGCCTCAGTTTTCCTAAAGTCTGTTTGACTTAGAAAGACCAGATGAGGTTTTTAGAGCAGCTCAGGTCTCTGGAGTGAACGTGTAATGGGCATTCTTTCAACTGGGTAATTAGGGGGAAATGGTGCGAGCTTTTCCCTCACATTAACTCCATAATTAGGTCATACTATCTGAGGCAAAAGTATGTCAAAGTATGTCCCAACCAGCTCTGTATATGATCAGCAGATGTTAAACTAGGTTTTAAGTATCAGAGAGTCAGGCTGGTATTACAGTTAGAATTTTAAATTTGTGAAAATGCGGACTGATTGTGCAGAAATGAGTATGATCTTGTTAGGTCTGCATATGAATATTTCCTGTTTCTCTGGAAAAAAAAGCTTTTTCCCAGTTCAGGCATGCTGTACCAGAGAGCTTGGCTAGAGATCCACATGGTTTTTTTAGATGGAATTGATCTCAAGTACTGATATCTGTGCTAAAAAGAAGTTTGCACTGAGGCTTCTGTGCATCAAAAGGGATTTTTGTTTGTTTTCATAGACTTTGTTTACCATTTTGTGCAGTTCTTGCCTGGATTTATTTTGGTTTGTGACCTAAGAGTGAAATGCTTTTCAGGTTTTATATTTTGTATGCAACTGCCGTATTTGCCAAGTTTTACTGATTTGCTTGGGATGGTGTAATTATTTTGTGGAGCTTTTTACTGCTTTTTAATATTACTTCAGCAGCTTGCTCAGTACCGTGTGGATTGTTTTTGCAAAATGTGCATATATGAGAAATTGTCAATATTCCAAGGGAATGCTGAAAAAGAACTTTTCCTGCTCTTTGTTTAGATCCAAAGGCAGAAACACGACTGTATATTATGGTGAATGACTTTGAATTTCACGTGTACAACCGTTCTGAGCTCTACGGACAACTTCAGGAACTGTTTGGCTTGGACCCCACAATAATTCCAGCCAAGAAAGATGATGAAAGAGCACAAGTAAACGGGAGGCAGAGAACACATACTAATCTTGAAAGGTAGATTATTATTCATTTTGCTGTTCTGTTGATGCTTTGTTCTGCAAAGGCCTGAACTAATTGGGTAATGTTTTGTGTAACGTGTGCTCTGGAGGCCAAATGATGGAAGCACAGCGGAGAGAAATTGCACTGACAAGCCTGACAGTCAAAATCTCTTCCCTTTCCTCAGACTTTCTGCCACAATAATTAAAGACCACAACCAAACAAGCCAAACACTCTTGTTTAATGATCAGAGGCAGGTTGAGAAATCTGTTTGGAATACAGTGTGGAAAGGGAGCGTGTGTGCTGGCAGAATAATGATTTGCTCAGTAGAAGTAACAGCTGCTCAAGGCATTGCACAGGCAAAACGTGAGGATCTCTGTGGTATTGTGGGGAGCTGCACAAACTTTCTTCTGTTAATTCCTCTTTCTGGGGCACTCCAGAAAACATGCTGTGGGTATATAAGGAGTTTTTCCCACGTGGCTTATGTGTAATGGAGTCAGATGTTCGATAACAAGTCTCTCTCTGAGCAGAATCACACCAGACTGATTTATTGTCAGGAGCAGAGCAGATCGAATGAGACTTGGGTCCTTCCACTGCTGCTGGCCAGCTACTAAATAATTACACAGTGGGCAGCTGCAGGATGCTGTGGCAGTCCTGAGTTTGAGTAAGGACTGTGCCTCTGAGCCAGTCCCTTTGTGTTTCCATCTTAAGCTGACAGGCACAGGAGGGAAATGTCTTGGGAAGTGAAAAATCCCGAGCCTCAGTAGGGGTATTTAGAACAGAGCAGGTTCCCCTGAGGAAGATTTATTTAACTGTTGCTCTGAGGTAAACATGGCAGCTTGTTTTCTACCTGTGTCAGCACCCAGGGTGTAGCTCTGGGTACCTCCTGCTGTTCTTCCAGGCTTGGCAAGTAATCTGCCAGGGAAAGAGTGTTCCCCAAGATCTGTGCACTGCAGATCCCTAGAAAAATGATTTGGTTAGTTCTTCTGAAGAAAAGACAAAATAATACCCCTCCTGTTTTTTTTTTTTTTTTCTTTCTTTAGTGTTAAAGTAAAAACAGAATCTCAAGACCCTTCTTCTTCCTGGAGATCACTTATTCCAGTCATTAAAGTCAATGTGAGCACGGTAAGCACCAAGATCCTTAAGAATTAAGCTTGCCATTTGTTTTCCTTACCCATTCTATTTGAGGTTTTTGTTCTCCTTCGTGCTTTAATGAAGTTTTAAAATGACACCACCAGCACTCTCCTGACAGAGTCACAAATCCTGCTGGTGCTGGTGGAAACGTGGTTATGTTCTCAATATTTTGGGAAATACTGGTGTCTCAGACTTGTAAGGATTTTAAGAATATCACCAAGTAATTAAGTTAGGTAATGAATGTTGTATTATGTGTGGGGTGTTGGGGTTTTGGGAGGTGCTTGAAATTGTTTTTTTTTTTCTTCTCTTTTCTATCTTTATGTTTTAATAGGGATATTTGGAGAGAATATTGAGAGTTTAATGTACAAGACAGTACTTTTAGATATGCACAGATTATGATCACCATTTTTGTCCGTGGTCTTTATTTGCATATAGCTGATCAGACTTCAATATTCTAGGTAAATAGATACATGTGCATAAAAGAGAAGTGCATAATGAGAAATTGGCTTTGCTTTTTGCTTCAGGGTCGCTTGGCATTTGGGAATCATTATCAGCCACAAACACTTTGCATTAACTTTGATGATGCCTTTCTGACGTACACCACGAAACCACCTTCGAGCCACCTCGATCAGTTCATGCACATTGTGAAAGGAAAACTGGAAAATGTTAGAGTCATGCTGGTTCCAAGTCCAAGATATGTGGGGCTGCAAAATGATGAGTAAGTTTTGGGGTATTTTTTATACCCATGTTATTCTTTTCATTTATTTCATTAAAAAGAAGAACAGAAACCGAAAGACAACCAACTTTCTCTATTTTACTGAACGTATTTAGACAGTTGGCATTTTTACCACGCTGAAGGTTTTAAATTTTGCATCTTTGAAACAATTTTACGTATGGAGAAAAGTTCTGCTTTTCTGTCTTTATCTAGGTTTTTATTTGAGGGTGTGTGTTCTGCTCTATAATTAAACAAACAATCACGGAATAGTTTGGGCTGGGAAGGATCTTTAAAGGTCAGCGAGTTCAGCCCTCTGCAATGAGTAGGGACATCATCAACTAGATTAGCTTGCTCAGAGCCCCCTCCAACCTGGCCCTGGATGTTCCCAGGGGTGTGGCATCCTGCATTCAACTTGTATTTTCCTTCTTTCAGATGCTACAGCTGTTGACAGGCTTTGCCAGCGCTAAATTATCTAGTTACGGGGTAAATGCATGGTTTAAGGTCTTGACTTCTGTAAGGCTGATTCACATATGGTTTGGAAAATACTGAAAAAAAATCTGGGCAAAAGCTGCATAATACTTGGTGGAGTGGAAATCATGTTATCTGCTGAAGGCAGATGGCTGATCCTTTTACCTCTGTGTATTCTGCATAAGTGGGGCTATGCAGCTTGAACAAGCTGAAGTAAGTCAAACACAAGCAAAGAGGGCTTGCATGAAGTACTAAAATAAACTGTACATCATTTGACTGTACCTTAATTGGCTTTTTATCAGCCAAATACTGCTGTCTATAATATGCCGTGATGTATTTTCCAAAGGGCACTTTGTGGATGTGCCCAGAATCTTTCTCTTCCAACATGACGACAAAGGAAATTTCTCCAACTAATATTGAAAACAAACAAGATTAAAACGAAATAGGATTAAGATACTCAAACTATTAGCTTTTTCTCCTGCTTCCTCTAAGTATTTTCATTTTTATGCTCCTGCCATCCCCGCAGCTCCTGATGGCTGAAGGATGCACAAGATGTGCTCTAATTTACTGGGCAGATTCAACAAATTACCCAGTTCACTGGAAATGGAGAACGTTTGACTCTTTAGAGCCTGCCCTCTTCTGCTTCTTTGGCTTCAAATTTCAGCTGGGTGTTCTAAATTTCAGGAATTCCTGCAGGCAATGCAGGTGTAACAAACAGCTGAGTGACTTGGTGAAATTTGTAATACAAACATCAAAACCTCACCTTGAAAGCTGTCAGTTTATATTACAAACGCCCACCTCGACGTCTCCGTCGCCCTTTAATCGCAAACAAATCCTCCAAAATCCAAGGGGAAAAAATGAAACTGTGCTAGGAAAAGCAGGTCAAAGCAGAGCAAGTTTGGAGAGCAGCAACTGAGCCAGCAGGCTTGGAGTGGAAGTTCAGGATAGATATTAGGAACTACTTGAAAATGATGATGATAATCTCATTATCGTCCATTGCCATTATCTAATTGCTATTAAAGTATTTAGTCTTTTGCTGCTGTTTTTGCTCTCAGAGTAAAATTGATTTCAGGGTTCCTGCTCTGTTGCTTTTGAGGAACTTGTGGCAGTGCATGGGCTCTGCATCTGCTGCCTTCCAAGCTTTCCTGCCACTGGAATGAGCTGTGGTGTGATGGGCAATGGGCTTCTAACAGGGCTCGCTGTTTCTGGCATTGGAATTGGCTTTTTTTTTTATTAAGTGGCAACTTGTGAAGGGGCTGAAAAGCTGCAAAAACGTGTTTTGCAGTAAAACCAGAATTTTCACATTATAATAGTATTGCTACTATAGAATATATTAATATGTAAATTAACATGTAACTAGAAAAAAGATTGTAATATATCAACTTAATAGTGTTAGGAGAAGTGTTTTGTCTGTTGGTTTTATCACATCCTTTTATATTGAGAGAAGTGTTATTGAAGCAGAACAGCTTTTTTTCTTTTTCTTTTTTTTACTTTTTTTATTAACTAATGGTCTAATTACTGAATGTCTTGTCCCTTTGGTTCAGAGTGCTATTTTAGTAAGAAAACAATTAGCAGGTGAAAGAACAATATAGGACAAGGAGAAAGGAGCTCTTGACAGAAAGAAAGAATGAAAGTAAAACTTTGGTAGTTACTTGTGGTTTATAATATCTGAGAAACATCTTTGTGGAGAAGAACATGGTATCCTCATGCTTAAAATAACGAAATTTTAAGTTATTTGATGTTATAATTATAATAATAATAACAGCAACATAATGAACAAGGCTTTTTTTTTTTTTTTGGCAAATCATTATGCAAATCCATTATGCTTAATATGTTCTGTTTGAAATGACTTGAATTCGTGAAGCTTAATTTGAGCACAGGGATTTTTAATCTGCGTCTTTGCACTTGCTCTTTACAGACCACCGAGGCTGATGGGTGAAGGTTTTGTTGTGATGCAATCCAATGATGTTGACATCTATTACTATATGGATGAACCAGGTACCTCCTGTTAAATACAAACTGAACATTTTAAGGGGTTTTTGGAGGCTGCTGGACTTGCTAGACAACTTCTTCTTTGAATGACTTCTTGAATTTTTATGATTAACTCTGGGTCTACTGTATTTAAGTCTTCCTTTTCATTTGCTTGCATTGTCTGTAGAAATCATTTTAAGCTCACCTTTCTTTCAAGTCTTGGTTTGTAAGTAGGATTTGGAACTAAATGTGGGTGATGGAAAGCCTGTGTTGGTAAAAAGCATCCTTAAAAACTGCTGTGTGTATCACTGACATTGGTGAGCAGTGTTTAAGAAAATCCCAAGGGTTTTTGGTCATGTTTCTTGGCTTTCCACTGGGAATCTATTTGAATTATGTCTCGATGTTTACATACTACAGTGATCTCAAATAAAACTGACATCAGGGCACTTTAATTGTCCTGGGCTTAGCAAACATTTTTCATGCTAATTTGAAGCAGTTTCCTTTAATAATCTGTTTATTGTATTATGGGATATAGGTCTTGTACCAGAGGAGACAGAGGAAAGCAATGATGGAGAAGCCAGCAACGAAGACAGCAAACTGCAGGATCTGCCACCCTGTTGGGGTCTGGACATTGTGTGTGGAAAAGGAACAGACTTCAACTATGGTCCTTGGGCTGATAGGCAGAGGTATTGCCATGATTTACAGCTTCAGTTTTCATCTTTGATATCCCATATTATTGAGAAAACCTTAATTTCCCATCGTGGGGTTGCTCAGATTTCTGATTTGTGTGGGTTAGGGTAGTCTGAGCAGTCTGAAAGAGGAGTCCTGCCCCAGTGCTTTAAGATGTGGAAATTCCTTGCTGTTTATCTTGTTGACCTTCCCAAGTCAGGATCACTCTGTGAATTTTTGTTATTAAATTGATAAATTATGGGTCCTCTTTTTGGTGAGCAAAGTAGTTTCATTATTTATCAAGTGTTACATATTAAGGGTTTAACTTTTTAATTGGTGATCTTTGGATTTATCAAGCTCCTCTTAGCTCATGGGTGGGAATACACTACATATTGGCGAGGAAATTGTAGAGAACTAGAAATCTGACTGTGAAAATAATGAGGGGGCAATAACTCACCCCTGCTTAGGGTAATCAATTCCTCGATGTGATCTGCAAAGTATTTATTATCTAGTTATTTTAGTGACAAAATATCAGGCCAGAGCTCTACTACTCTTCTTATGCACAGGAGTATTTGTGGTGAGGACAACAGAACTGCTGAGAGGGTAAAGGACTATTAAGTAAAAGTGACATCATCAGTGCTTTCCCTCTTTTCCCTTATTAATTACAGGCTGATAGTTCTCCTTGACCTTCGCTAATTCTCCTGTGAAACTATTATGATTAACTGTCCCTTAGGAGTGTGAGGATGGCAGACCAAAGAGTAGTCATTTTATTTATATATATATAAATAATCCTAGAGGATTTAAGAGAAAATGTCAATTTCTAGAATTTTTTTACTAGAAACATGAGGGCAGTCAATTATTAATGACAGGTGTTTTGTTTATTTCTGGGCGTTGCTTCAATTATTTATGCACAGACTGAAGCAAAATAGATTACTTCCTACTACGTTTTTGTAGCAGATTTGTAAACCGAGGATTAGAAATAGGAAGAAAAACACAGCTTGTTTGCCTGCTGAATTAAAATATTTCTGTCCTAATCCATTCATGGCTTTTGTCCAAAAGTAACTTCTTGTCATTGAAACTTTTGGAAATTTCAGTCATGAATTGGAAGGTTCCCATGATGAAGATTTTAAACAAACATCCTTTCTTATCACACCCATTGGCTTTCTAAAAATTCAGCTAAAAGGAAAATAATGAAATTCACCAAATAGATGCATAAATATACATATATTTTCTTCCATGAATAAAAGACAACTTTTTTTTTTTCCTTTTCTTTTCTTCTTCCCCACTAGGGATTGCTTGTGGAAGTTTTTCTTCCCACCAGACTACCAAGTTATGAAGGTCTCAGAAATTGCTCAACCTGGGAAGCCGAGACAGATCCTCGCTTTTGAACTGCGGATGAATATTATTGCAGATGCCACCATTGACCTGCTTTTTACCAAAAACAGGGTAAATGATGTAAACCTTATCAAGAAATAACCTTGGCTTCCGTGGTTCCACTCTGCTTTCTGGCTGTGCACAGTTTTACTTGTCCTCAGGTGTTTATTGCAGTTAAAAGCTGGGTGATTTTTGCCTTAGTCCTCCATAACGATGAGGAAACCATTCAGAGAGAAACATTTTCTGAGAGGCATTAATTTGTTGGCTTATTTAAAATTCCCTTTGAGCCTTCAAGTTACCACACTGGCTCCTACAGTCTTGGGAACGTCATCATCTGGACATTTCTTGTGCAATCTTCAGAAGCTACCATGACGAAAAGATAATAACTTCTGATGTTGAGTTTATATCTAATAGTACTGGAGAGATGATATTGAGGGAGGCAAAACATGCATGTGTAGAGTTTTGGATTTTCTTTCTCCTGTTGCTTCTCTTGTAGATGGGGTATAGCAGAACTTCATTGTACACCTGTTTTGTTCTTTTTTGGGGGGGACTGAAAGAGTTAAAAATGTAGTGTTAGAAATGGATATTCATCTGCCCTGCCAGGCCTTGGGTCAGAGTACCTTATGCTGTTTCTATTAGTGGACCTCAGCATTTGTTAAGCCTAAAAATGGTGTTATTTGGTGTCAGTGCACACAGGAATTTCTATGAAGGCAGGAAATCATCAGGTGCCTTAATGTAGGTGTGGGTAAATGGCAGCCAGAGGTCTGAAGTACACTGGTTGATGCAGCAAACCTAGAAATAACGTTTGGACTGTTTTCCTTTCTTGCAATGCAGGAAACTAATGCTGTACATGTAAATGTCGGTGCAGGATCGTATTTGGAAATAAACATTCCCATGACAGTGGGTGAAAATGGTGAGTTAAGGCTAAGCCTGATTTTTTTTTTTTTTTCCTAATCTTTTTACCTGAGCAGTTATCTTAATTCCCAAGTGTGTGGATGTCTTGTAGTGTTCTTCCTTTGTGACTTTGAGATGTACATTCTTATGCAAAGGTATTAAAGTACTGCTTTGCACAGTTCACTGCAAGATATTAAGGTGTGCATCCATCAGGATACTCCTTGTTTGTTAGTGGACTGCTGACATCACTGGTGAAAAACGTTTCAGTATTGGTGTAACTCTTGTGTCTGAATGATCCTGTGATCACTTCTGTTTGCCAGGCTATTCCCCCACAATTAAAGGGCAGCTTCTGCACGTGGATGCCACCAGCAGTATGCAGTACAGGACTCTCCTGGAAGCAGAAATGCTGGCTGTAAGTTGGCATTAATAAACTTCAGTCTCTAGAGGATTTTTAATGAAGAATATATTTATTTTTCTATGCAGCAGTCTTTAGGTTCTTAAACAAGAGAGGAAAAAAATGCCTTTTGAATGTGTTTTGCAAGACTAATATGTAAGAATTTAAATATATACATACATAACTGTGCCTGTGTGTAACTGTCAGTGACTTCCATAATTTATCTACCAAGTTAGTGTTTTTTTTATTTACAGATCTTGCCTCACTTACTGTGTAGCCACATGTTCGTCCAGGCTTGACCTTAATAAATGATTACACCCACTAGCTCTGCTGTAGAATATGTGTGCACATAAATACTTTAAAAGTACTTACATGTGCCTGAACTGCTTGAGACAGGTCTGATACTGCCTCATTCTTTTATTTGCCTAATATTTCACTTGTACAATACTGTCATTCTGTAATTACGCTTCTTATTGTTTTTTAGATGACCTCATTAGAGTCGTGTTTATTAATGTTTGAATTTGAGAGTCGTATCAATGGTTGAAAAATATTCTATTCTGAGGCATTTTCTTTGGTGTATTTGATGAAAACGTCTGTTTATAAATTGCTTGGTTACATCTACTAGAGCAGGTTCATAACATGCCTTTCCAAATAAATTAATATACTTACACTTGACCTTCAAACACAGAAAGAGAGATTAAATTATTAAGGAACTGGAGAGGCCTTCTGTTCATCCCAGCAGGGGAAGAGTTTTAATTATTCAGCAGGGTACATATGTGAAAACTGCTGAGCTCCAGGGTCAAGCCTTGTCATCTTTTGTGGTAATTCTGGTGCTTTCCTATCTCGTTCCCAGTTCCATATTAATGCCAGCTATCCCCGGATCTGGAACATGCCCCAGACATGGCAGTGTGAGCTCGAGGTTTATAAAGCCACCTACCATTTCATCTTTGCTCAGAAAAGCTTCTTTACAGGTAACCTCGTTACTAAATAAGTTACATATCAAATTAAATATTCTTTCTTGGAGATTTCTTTTCAAATTTTACCAAGTTGTGCAAGGTCAGGTTGTCTCATTTCACATATTTAGGGCAACAAATTGTTTTCTAAGGACCAAGTTCCTGCTGCTTCTGTGTGTCTGAGTACATGATATTCTTATTTTTCAGTAGAGATACACATAATTTTTTGATATCTAAACTTGATCTGTAGTTAAGTGATTTTAAATTTATTTCTTATCAGAACTCCTGTCACAGTTATTGATTTGTTTAATGTTGTCTGCTGATGAGTTCAGAGCAATCATGAACTCCTGCAACACTAAAATCTTAAAAGAAGGAATCTCTCACGTGGCTGCTACTAACTTGCCTTTTATTACTTTGTGTGGGTTTAGATTTGATCCAAGACTGGTCCAGTGATAGTGCACCTGATATTTTTTCCTTTGTTCCATATATGTGGAACTTCAAAGTCATGTTTCATCAGTTTGAAATGATTTGGGCAGCAAATCAACACAATTGGATCGACTGTTCCACCAAACAGCAAGAGAATGGTGAGATCACTTTCTTTTATTTGGAAGGAGTTGCACAAACTACAAAATTATATAGAATATATACAGAGTGAATATTTATATATATATAGAGAGAGGGAGTATTGGATTCAAATGTTTCATTATTTCAGGGGTTTACACTGTGCTCAAATCTTATAATTTCAATGTGTGTTTTCTTGTCCAAAAACGGGTGTGTGAAGCAATAAAGAAAAGCATCAGTTACTACAGATATTTTTATTGTTTTCCTGCAGTTTAAGTGTGCTGAGTACAGTGTCTTTCTAGAGAGGACAAGCTGTAGGGAGTAAATACTTGGAGAATAATTTATAGCAGTAATTTATCACTGTAAATACACTGTGGTTAAAATGGCAATTTCCTCAGAGTTCTTTAATATCTTTTCATTATTTTTACCTGTGTGTTTGATAATTTGTCTAAGAACAAAATAGGGAGTCATTTTGACAGATTTTTTTTGTTTGTTTGCCTGTTTTTTCTCTCTCAGTTTATCTGGCAGCTTGTGGAGAAACACTGAACATTGTTTTTAGTCTGCCTTTCACTGATTTTGTTCCAACCACATGCAATACCAGATTCTCTTTAAGGGTAAGTTTTTTTGTCTTCTAAATATGAAATAGCTTCTTGAATCAGGAAATTTTTCAGTTATCTCTTTCCTGAAAGAAAAATGCTCTATTTCACTTCATTCAAGTTCATGGAATTTTTCTCCAAGGAACACAGAGGTAAATGGTTTCAGTTTGCTTGTATGAAGCATGTAATCCTAGACTGTTTCAGTATATATATGTATAAAAATCAAAATGTTTCTTAGAATATATGCAGGTATATAGTTCACACATACATATGTGCACACATTTAATATGTATATTTATTACATAGACTGTGTGTCAGTGTGTTTTTTGTATCACTTGAAATTCTGCTCCCTTTTATTTAAGAAATGTGAAAATGGGATGTATGTTCAATGATAGAATCAAATACTGGAGCAGGTACCCCCAAACCATGTTCCAGCTTTTTAAGAGGTTCTGTAGAATAGATAATGATGATAAAGTGTTTTTAACAGACACAGATAATTCTTTGAAAGACTGTACTTCTTGTCTTCCCTAAAATAGAAGCTATCTGCTGCTACTAAAAATAAAAAACTAGTTGATGGGAATGTTGATAATTTTAAACAATTTTATAACAAAGAAAGCATCATTTTATGGTTTGGTTTTTTTCTTTTCCCAGTGAGATGTAGTTGAGATGTAGGGTAGCATAACTTTAGCAGTGTGGTTTGAACAGCAGAAGAACAGGAATCACTGAAAGCTGTGCCCCTGTGTTTTACAGATTGTTTGGTGTGTTGTTATGTGAAAAAACTGGACTTGTAAGTGTTCAGAACTATAGAGCTCTTGGGTTTGTAGTAGAAATTGGTGAGAAAACAAAGATTTCTGGTCTAACTTTGCCTGTAAAGTGAAGATGATGACACATGCATATGCAAATAGCCTGAGCGCTGTGCATGAAGTGAACGTAAATTAACTTTTCTGTCCCTAATGTTTGATTTTAAGGGAGAAGATGTTGATCTTCATTTGTACCTACCAGATTGTCATCCTAGTAAATACTCCCTCTTTATGCTGGTGAAAGACTGTCAGCCTAATAAAATGAATCCCGAGTCTTGCATGTCCTCGGAATGTCAGAGTGGTCAGAAAACGGGCAAACCCAAATGGAGGAACATCACTCAAGAAGAGTGAGTCTTGATTTGGATTTATGTTTATATTTGCCCTTCATATTGGCTGCTTTTGTTTGGGATTAAAGCAGCTTTTGCAGTTCATGAAAGATATTTAAGGGGAGTATTGTGCTGCAAATAAAAACGTGATGTCTCTTTTTGAAAGGGCTGGATGGGTTGAATGCTGGACAGTCCCCAGCGTTGTGTTTACCATCGACTACTCGTGGCACCCAATTTACCCTCAGAAGGCAGACGAGCAGCTCAAACAATCCTGTAAGTGCCACTACCTTTCCCTTGTTAACTGTGTGTCGTTCTGGAAGCTTGGATGGGAGTTTGGATCACGTTTGCAGGGATGAATTTGGAACTCAGCTGCTGGTTTATGTCTCCTGGGACCGTGCTGATCTTTAGAATGCACTGGGTTTGATTTAAAAACTGACAGCGTTTCATGCTGCCAAATTTCAGTCTCTGTCCCAGTTCCTTGTGGAAAAAAGAAGAGAGTGTCTGCAGTTCCCTTCTTCTTGTCCTTAACAAAGTGGATCTCCTAAATGGATTGTTGCACAAGATAAAATACCACTTGGTATATTAAATATTGGTATGATAAATAGGAACTACTATTTTTTTGGCAATATTCCTTAGCTTCTCTAAGCTTTTTTTCCCCCCTCCAGATATTGTGATGTTGTCTTAGGATTTAAATGTTTAAACACATTATATTGTGAGATATAATCACATTGTGTTCCACTTAGGGATATGAAACTGTTTAAGTGAAAAACCATGGCCACCAGATATGAGTGTTAAACTGGTCAGTCTAACACTAATATCCAAGAATTTTTTTAAATTTGACATCTAAATATTTCTAAATAACAAGTATCCTCTAAGCACGTGCTCGCAAAAAATGTTATGAAACACAGATACAGGTAAGTTAATCTAAATGCAGAGGGAGGTATGCAGGAAGTGATGGGGTGACAGAAAACTCTTTCAAGTTGAGATGGTAGAAGCAGAGCTGATGAAGGAGAGGTATTAGACCAATAATGAGGGCTAATTTGAATGGGCCTCAATCAGCAGGTGTTAGAAGACATGCTGGAGAGCGTGTTTAGGTTTTGAGTTCCAACAATTCCCATCTAAAAGAGCTCAAATTTCAGAGGACGAAGCGGAGAAGGTAAGGTTGATTTTGCAGATGTTCATTCAGCGCTCTTGTGAGACTGCCAGCTCGTGTCAAACGTGCATTCTTCACGTTTTGAAAACCTGTACTCATAATCGTAGCAATTGAAACCTGCACTTGAAAGTTGATGCACACCCAGGTAATTTTGCAGCTTCCTTCACTGAATAATCCAGCACAGTCCAGTTTACTTCTAATCTGTGCCGCTCGTAGAACGTGTTTGTTGCAGTAGCAACATCTGGTTTTCTTTTTTTTTTTTTTTAGTCAATTCTTTGATACAACTTTTGCACTTTTCATGTCGATTCCCTTTTGTTTACTCTGCAGTAGCTGTGGGTTGTGGGAAATCTTCTACGCTGCTGAAATGAAAGCACGTCTCTGCTTAACTTCAAAAGCATGATAAATAAACAGAATGTTTTTTCAGAACTCGAGGGATTGTTTTTCTCTTGCCTAATCAACATGGGCTAAAATATTCGATATTTTTTGTCTTCCCGTAGTTACTAGAGATGAGAAACCAGCTCCATGGCACAGGCATGTTCACATAATTACACAATACGAGTTATGTCTTTAATACACACTTATATCCACCCAACTTCGTCCAGCAGAGGCCTGACTTGTGATCCAAAATCTGTTCTCTGCTTTGTTTTGCTCCCAAGTGTCAGAAATGGAAGAGACAATGTTGTCTGTGCTCAGGCCGTCGCAGAAAACAACCGACAGTGTGATTTCATCTCCCACAGCTTCCACCCGCCTGCCCCTCGACCCCTCCGAGCTGCCCCCGGATAAACTCCACGTGGAACTGGAACTCTCGCCAGATTCCCAGATAACCCTCTATGGACCCCTGCTCAAAGCCTTTCTGTCCATAAAGGTAGGCCTGGGAACACAGTTCGGAATGGCCACGGCTAGGAAATGCTGACTTGGAAATGGCAAATTGGAATTCTTCAGACTTGGAATTTAGATGGAAGTTTCTTAGAAGTACTAGTTTGGAATGACTTTGTTGATAGGGATGAATTCAATTGGCACAGGTTTTTTGAGGAGAACTCATATATATTTATATATATACACATATGTATGTAGACCCACATCAGCATAATTTTCCTTTCAAGGCATAATGTGGGCTCTGGACACGTGCAGAAAATTTCTTCTTGGAGTTTTGCAGGAGTAAAATAAGAAAATAAAACCGTGATTATAACCGGAGCTTATATAAACGACCTTTTTTATGCAGAGTTATGGCAGAACCCATAGTTTTAGTGCATTTTAAGTTCTGCAGAGTGCCCCAATTATTTGTTTGGTTTGGTTTTAATGAGATTCTGGGAAGTTTCTGGAGTTGGGATCACGGAGGGGAGTGGGGAAGGCCAGGAGAATCAACTTCGTTTAAAAAGCTACTTCGATAAATATTGAAGAAGAATGATTCATCCTTTCCTTGATGTAAATCTGTTATTCTTTACAATGTGTTAGTGTTGCTTTTGCTGTGTCCTCTCCCATTCCTGATTTTTTAGGATGTTTAGAGACAGTTAAATTTCTTCCCACCTCCCTCACCCTCCCTTGTGGTGACAAAAGCAGAGGCAGTTGAACACAACAGTTGTGTTTGAGTACCAGCAAAACACTTGGGGTTTGGTTGATTTTTGTGGTTGTCGGTTTGGGGTTTTTTTGTGTGGTTTTGTTTTTTTTTTTTTCTTTTTTGGTGG
This sequence comes from Empidonax traillii, assembly GCF_003031625.1. NCBI lineage: Eukaryota > Metazoa > Chordata > Aves > Passeriformes > Tyrannidae > Empidonax > Empidonax traillii. The sequence continues at coordinate 76,654 of NW_020955503.1, forward strand.
GTTTTTTGCCTGTTTGTTTTCTGTGGAGATCTTCTCCAACCTATGCAGATCTAGGCTAAGGTTACTCTTTTGAGTCAGAGGATGAGGAATCTTCTGAGACAGGGGATCGATACCAGGACTCCCTGAAACAATCATTTTCATGAATTTATATAAGCATTGCATGTAAGCAACGAATAGCAGGTTTTTTTAGGGTGTAGGACTTGCAAATAAGCTCATTATTTTTTCATGATGTTGATAAAATAAATAGGATTAAAATTAGGCCGGTGTTGCATTTTGGAAGGCTTGATTTCTCCTGACACAGAGGAAAAGCCCTCAACTTTGAATTGTTTACTGAGCCCCTTTTTTGGAGCCCATAATTCATGAGGTAGCTCTGTCTTCAGTTCTCTGGAGGTAGATGTAAACAGTGCTACATAATCTCCTTGATTCTATAATGATTTAATTTTTAGGTGCAGATTGCTCAGATGAAATCTAGCTTTGCTCTTCTAAACCTCAAGGGAAATTTTAGATTAATACCTTGTTTTAAAAATGTGCATTTATTGCTCTTTTTATAATTTTTGTGGCTCTGTTTTGATCTTTTTGTCCAGCTGTGCTGGGAGCACCTCTTGAAAAATTTCTAGGAGGTGTTTTTATCTTTTTTTTTCCCAACTTGTGGTTGAAATGTTGTTTTCAGTTCATTTTCATTATCTTTTCTAATACATGTGATAGAGATTCCTGTACATGCGTCATTCCCTGTTAAGCCTTGTACTCTTGGGAAGTAGTTTTTTGGTGTTGCACACCCTGTTTCTTACTAAGGACTTACTGGATTTCTTACCACCCTCTGCTGGGTCTGCCTTATAAAAAAATACTGTAAGAAAATTCTTCTTTAGCTTTTTTTTTTAAGGGCAAGGATGTGACAAATTCCCAGAAATCTGATTCTGATGCATTTAATGAGTCAAATAGAAGTAGTTTGGTTTTTTTTAAATTTTTATTATTGATGGATTTTCTGTTTCCCAGCAGAATTTGACAAAGCTACCTTGGTTTTAGATAATTGAGGAGGAGTTGCTAATCCCGTTTTCCTAAAATTAAAGTATATACATACCTTTAGCTGTAGGTTGTTGCTCTACCACTTATTTTAGGGAGGACTAACACACAGAAGAAGATTGGGTTTGTATTTCACTATGTTGTCTACCTATTTTTCATTTGTTTCCTGTCTATGTCATAATGCTCTCTCCTAGGAAAATTATTTCGGGGAAGATGACATGTACACTGATTTTGAGGAGGTTATTTCCAGCCCTGTGTTGTCCCTGTCAACATCCTCCAGCTCGGGCTGGACAGCTGTTGGAGTGGAAAATGATAAAAAAGACAATGAAAGTTTAGTCAAGCCAGTTCACCCTCTCACTTTACGCCCCTGGGATATCACTGTTCTTGTTAATTTGTACAAAGTGCACGGGCGATTACCCGTGGTAAGTACTTGAAAATCCTAAAATAATTTGCTTTATTTAATTTTATTTATTCCTTTAGTTTCTTAATCTGGAGCTAAATTTAATTCCCTGGAATGTTTATTCACTGTGGTGCCTACCAAAGCGTGTGGATACCCTCTGCTGAAACCGTGGCTAAACTGATTTGAGGCATCATTTATTTTGCTTATCTGGGAGGCAGAACTGGATAATTTTTTTATATGATTTTTATTCGCTGAACTTAATTTGGGTGATATTTTCCGTTGACCGTCGTGATTTCTCTGCTAATTAGCAAATCTGTCTTCTAATGGTGCACTCTGCTGTGAGCAGCTGTATTCTGAGGCATCCCCAGGAATAAAAGATGGGATTTGCCCAAATAGTCGTGAATTGCTGTTTATGCAATTGTCCAAATGTTTTTCAAGTTGCACAGGCTGGTTTTTTTTTGAGTATCTATTTGAAGGAAAATTACCTTGCTTCCTACTCACAGGTTTGCCACTAATTTCAAAATTTCAACCACACTGTGTATTTTGTATTTCTGATACAGATGTGGTTATTTTTCATTTTAGCACTGCAGTCCAGATGGTCCGGAGTGCCCCACGGCTTTCTTGGAAAGGCTGTGTTTCGAGATGAAGAAAGGATTTAGGGAAACAATGCTTCAGCTTGTACTGTCTCCAGTCAATCTGTTTCTTAATGACAACTATCAGGTAGTCAGTAATCTGATTTTCCATGTGTCTATGTGTGTGTCTGTACTGTGGAAGTTGTGTTGCTCTTAAAACCGAATTCCTTTCTGTTGGGAACTTTCCTGTTGGAAAATCCTGCTTTAAGATCTTTGTTTCTGTCCAGTTTGCATTTTAGTGAAATGCACAAAAGACAAGCATTTCCTTAATTTTGCTTAAAAACAGTTTGGAGAAGGTTCTCTAGGAAATCTTATTTTTAAGAATTTTTAATTTTTTTTTTTTTTTTACAAGAATTTCCTTTAATTCCCTTGTCCTTGACAGAGACCTGCAGTGGATGAGGTTCTTCGGGAGGGTCACATCAGCCTGTCAGGGCTGCAGCTCAGGGCTCATGCCATGTTTTCAGCAGAAGGTCTGCCCCTTGGAAGTGATACTTTGGAATATGCATGGCTGATCGATGTCCAGGCTGGGAGCCTCACAGCCAAAGTCACAGCGCCACAGGTACCATCTAACAACTAATCACCTGGAAATATTACCTTTCTTCTTGCTTCTAGAACTGGCATAGCGAGGATTTTTGGAAAGCACACTGTCTCAGCTGGATTTGGATGCATCTGTGCCTTAAGTAACCTTTATGGTTTCAAAATGTAATAATTTCTATAAATGGGTAGGAGGTGCCAAATGAGGTGTTGTCCAAGTCACGGTTTAAAGTCGGAGACGGTGATGCTGCTCACTGCGTAAATTCTGCTGCTTGGTGCCACGGGAACACAGTTTGCTTTCCCAGTGTTGGATGTGATTAGTTCAGTCTTAGCACTGACTCCTTTTAGTTGTGCCATTTATGGTACATTTATTTTTCCAGATAGATGAATGGCTCCAAGTGATGATGGATGATAGATGAATGTATCCGGGCAGACTGCTTTGATTAATTTCTTCTGTGGTCTGCCAGTTCTTTAAAGAAGTTTGCTTTGCCAGTGTATTCTGAGGCATGAGAAAAGTGCATAAATTCTACTTACTAATTAATGTTGGCTTTATTTCTTTTTAAATTTTTAAGACACTTCTACATCCTCTTGTTTCTCCGAAAATGGGCATAGTTTTCTAGGATTGAACACATGTTCATCAGGAGACTTCTGCAGCAAATAAAATCAAAATAAGGCACATGAACAGGTTCAGTAAATCCAAAGAGTAGACTCCAGATACATTTTCATGCTATATGTACAGACATTAGTAGTGATATCTCCCAAAAAGTTACCACTGATGTAAATAATCTGTAGTTTGTACTGCATTGCTTTGTGGTTCAAAATTACACGTAGATGATTCAAAGTACTCTAAGGTTAAAGAATATTTCTAAATGCTTAATGGAACCTGAGGATTTTCTTCCCTTATCCAGCCATTCTCAATTGCATGCAGCATCTAGGGCTTTTATTTATTTTCAGTTGTCAGCACTGCGACGGAGCAGAACTCGAATTTGCTGTTTCAGGGTCACTGGCTTTTTTCCTCCCGTAGTGTGATGTACTGTAAGAATTTGTGAAGGGACAACACCAGAGGAAGGAGGAGAGGTTTTGTGCAGGACAGTCATAGCTGTATTAAATTCCATTTAAATTACTGCTGATTTTAAGTGCCCTTTCCTTTGGCTAGCCAAAGAAAACCCATTTCCCTCTCATAACAGAGACAGGCAGTCATGAATCATTTCCTTTATGAGTGAGCTAACTCTATAAAAGCCTTAAATCAACAATAGCCTAATTAGTAGGTCTAGCAAGAATCAGCCGTACTCTGAGCCGCTTTCCTCCTTTGCTTTCCAAATGTAAATTTCTTACACACCAGCAAGTTGGACATTTAAATTATGAATGCTAGTAAAGCACTTGGAGGTATTCTTTGTGGCGAAGTGTGGGGAGCAAACAATGTGCTGTTGTTGTTTGCTTGCAGCTGGCGTGTCTCCTGGAATGGGGGCAGACCTTCGTGTTCCACGTGGTGTGCCGGGAGTTCGAGCTGGAAAGGCCCAAATCTGTGGTCATTTGCCAGCACGGGATCGATCGTCGCTTCTGCGACTCCAAGGTACCCTTTGATCCCTCTTGGTTGCTCACCCTTACGAGCAGAGGTTCTTTGGAACAGGTCAGGAACGGAGCCTTAATGTTAGCAGGACACAAGGAATATAGAGTCAGATGGAATGTTTCCTTTGGGAAATGAGACTTAACTATGTTTTAAAAGAAAAATTGATTCTCTCTGAGTTTTGTCATGGATACCCCCAGTGAAAGCCAGGAGAGCCAGTTGAGTCCCCTGACGTTGCTGGACGGAAGAATTCAACGTGCACGAGGGAAAATGAATCTCAGCTCAGAAACACCCCATGGATACTGCAGAATAACTAACTCCCTGTTGCTCTAATTTTAGGCCTCTGTTAAACAGAAGATAAAATACAAGGATCACCACAAATTAAACTAAATGCTTAAATGTATTTCCTTCCCCCCCCCCCCCTTTTTTTTTTCTCCAGATGAACTGTGTGCCTGGGCCGTGCCCAACATCTGATGACTTAAAGTACACGATGACACGCCTGGCCATGGATGGAGCAGATCTGTACGTGGTAGAACATGGCTGTGCCACCAATATAAAGGTAAAAATATTTCTCCCTAACAGCAATTCAAATGCTTCTCTGTCAATAGAGTTCTTTGCATTTTTTTGATAGAATAGCTACCTGAATTAATTGCTTGCTTGCATGCAATGGACTAAGCAGAATTTCTGAAACTTGGAAGTGATAAAAGGTTGGCTTGGACTGGGCCAGTGGCAGGTCAGTTTGGCTTCTACTTATTAATTCCCTTAATGATTTTGGGAAATGGTAAGGAGGAGTATATATCTGCCAAAATAAGAGTGGAAGCTGCAGGAGTGGTGTAAAAAAATTTAAAAAACACTGGGCAATGTAAATCTCAGTGTTTTTACCTGAGAACTACTAACAACTTGAGGTAACTCAGCAAATAGAAGTGATTGTTATGATCATGTACAAGTCAGTGCCTGGTAATTAACTCGTGATGCTCTTGTGAGATACAGCTCTTTGATTTAAGATAGAGAAGGCAGAAGTGTTAGTGCCGCTGCCTGCCTGAATTTTCTGTTGTAAAAGAGCCATGCAGAGAAGAGCTCAAATTCTCCCATTATCCTGCTGCACAGGAAAAAACTGGACTAATTTACTCAGTGTAGCAAAATATAAGTTTAGAGGTAATTGAGTTATGGCAACAGCAGAAAAGAAGAAAACTGCTGTGCTTATATAACTGACTAATAGTTGTGCTGTTAGTCAATAAATTCAGTTTTAAATGGTAGACTTAAAATGTAAGGTTTTGGGCTTAGCTTCACATTACAAGTAAGAATCTATGATAATTATTTTAGACATTTTTTTAATGACGTGGTATCTCATCATTTCAATGGCTTGCTGCCCCGTGGCAGTAAAAAAATATATTTGAGCCTCCAAATTCTTTTGAATCCAATATTAAAAAGCACCATCACAAATATTAACTGTGTCTGCAGGCATAAATATGAATGGCAGTATTTTCAAAGGCAGCTTAATAACCTGAACCACTCTAGAAAATTATATCCTGGATGTGTTTTATTCACATTTAAAAAAAAAAAAGAAAAAGAAAAAAACACTTTCCGGTGCTTCTTTTTAATCTGTGACAGAGAAGAGAAATAATTCAATATTGGAAGTTTGAAGTACGTGGCAGGGTTATATTGTGGGTTTTTTAGTGTACACCAGTGCTGGGGAGGATTGATGTGACCTGGGCAGGTGGCTTAGTTGTATAGTGACCAGTTTTGCACAGAAAGGGTAAATAAAGCAAGAACTTTTGGTTCATCTTGGAGGGGCAACCTCCTTTTTGGTTCAGCAAGACTACTGGAATTGCATCAAAAGAAATCAAGACTTGTCATTAGGAGCTACTATAACACAATTCACATAGATCTCAGTCAAGGGTTAGGATCTGGAATTTCTTGAGTTTTGCCGTGGTTAACACAGTTGTCTCATTGAGGTATTTATTAATGGTACAGCTAATACAGCTTTGTATTCAAAGTAAATAATTACCATTTTAGTCTAAGGGCATAGCATGATATGTGTAATATCAAACAATCTGATTTTGAAAGTTTCAATTTCTTAGGTTTTTTACATGACAGTGAATAAGTTAATGATACAATTTTTTTTTCAGTTTCATTGCAACATCTGTCCCAGGTTGAGCTTTCTTTCTGATCTGTTTACAAAGACTTCTAAGTGGAGATTTTATTTATTTTTTTTTTTTAAAAACTGGCTGAAATGAATTTTTAAGCTTGCTTTCTTTGGTGCAGGTGCTTACCTGGATATAAAACTGCTTCTTTGGAGAGAATAGTTCACAGAGATCTTTTTGGACTGTAGTAGGTGATGAGTTGACTGGTTTAAGGCTACTCTGAATTTGTTTTACTCACGAATCAACGGAGTTGATGCTTTAAATCCTCTTTTCAGATGGGTGCCATACGCATTGCCAACTGCAACCTGCACAACCAGTCTGTAGGAGAAGGTGTCAGCGCCGCCATTCAGGACCTGCAGCTGAGACAGTACGTGGAGCAGGTGAACAACTGCAGGACTGGGCTCCAGCCCATTTTAAGGAGGGCATATTGGCTGGAAGCTGGCTCTGTCAACCTGGGCCTCATCACTGCTGACATTGCCTTGGCTGCAGATCATCCCTCGAAGCATGAGGTGCAGAGACACTTCTTAGAAACACACGACAACCGAACTAAGAGGTGAGAGAGAGCGCTGAAGGAGGTGCATTTGAGAGAGAGAGGGATCTTTTCATCTTGCTTCCACTGAATTTAAACGTGGTCATCTTTCTGTTTTCTGTTTTTCTGCCTTTGTAGGTTGTGGTTTTTGTGGCCCGATGATAATCTGAGAAACAAGAGAAGCAAGAACAAGTGTGGCTGTCTCGGGGGTTGTCGATTCTTCGGCGGCACCTTAACGGGACTGGATTTTTTCAAACTCGAGGAGCTGACGCCATCAAGCAGCTCTGCTTTCTCAAGCACAAGTGCAGAATCTGATATGTTTTACGGGCAGTCTTTACTGCAGCCAGGAGAATGGATAATTACTAAGGAGATTCCTAAAATTTTAGATGGTGAGAATGCATTGTGCCGTATTTTAATTTTATTTTACCCAAACATATAATTTCCTAACTTGTTATAATGTTTACAATACTGCTTAACAACTACAACTACTTGTGTTCTTGTGGCGTGGGCCCTTCTAAGAGCAGACAGAGCTTGAAAGTACTAAGTAAGCTTTTGTATGCTGAATTTTTATATTAACATGCACCTCCTTTCTGAGTAAAACCCTTGTATTTTTGACTTGTCTGTTCTGCTTATGTAGAAAGCGGCCTACCAAGACAATCTGATGTTTTGCTGCTGCGATGTTATTAATTTTTGTTAGTACAGCATGCTAGGATGTTTTTATTTAATAAAGCTTTTTATTTCGGTGGGCAAGGAAGAGACCACTGCAGGTGTGTTGGCGGATACTCAATGTTACTCTTCTGTTTCTGATTCTAGGGAAAGCAAATGGTGTGAAGAGGAAAGACTGGGATTGCAGATCTGCGGGTATAGAAATGGAAAGGAAGGCACAACACCTAAGCCTCCAGGTGCCGTTGCGCTCCCACAGCTCCTCCTCTTCGTCCGAGGAAACGAGCAGTTCCAGCGCTGCCCTGCCCTTGCTGGCAGGGGAGAAGGACAGCCCCTCATCCACCACGGAGGATCACCTGGGCCAGAAGGAGTTCTTGTCTGGTGCCAAAAGGGAAGATGGTCATGGAAGGTTAGTACTCTCTAAATATGGAAAATAAGCCTTGGAATGAGCAATTTATGAAGCGTTGGTTGTTTTCTGATGGTGCTGCTGAAGTGGGTTTCCTAGTTGGGATCTCTCATAGGGGATGATGACCTCATTGGGGTAGAAAATCCAGCATGTGGGATGACAGCACTTGCTGTTAATGTCTGTTTTTACATCCTCTCTATGTAGATGAATGGACTAACCGGTGGCAGAATTCAGTGTGTAATCAGCATTATGGACCTAATGGCCACGCCAATAGAAAGTCGCAGAATCACCGATGCATCTGGTGGCTTCTGTAACGTAAAAAGAGAATCGTTAATAACAATCCCAACCAATGAACCTGTGATTTCTGTTTGCAGTGTTGCAGCTGAGGGTGCAGAGGGCCGCCCTGCGTCCCCTGGCAGCCAGGAGAGGCCCGTCGGGCAGTCTCCCATGAGGTCTCCGCTGAAGCGGCAATCGTCCGTGTGCTCCGCCCGGCTCGGCAGCACCAAGAGCCTCACGGCCGCCTTCTACGGGGACAAACAACCCGTCCCCGTGGGGGTGCAGTTCAGCAGCGACGTGTCTCGCAGCGATGAGAACGTCCTGGACTCCCCAAAGCAGAGGAGGAGCTTTGGTTCCTTTCCGTACACTCCCTCTGCGGATTCCAACTCGTTCCACCAGTATCGCTCCATGGACTCCAGCATGTCGATGGCCGACAGCGAAGCTTATTTTTCTGCGGCAGAGGAGTTCGAGCCGATAAGCAGCGACGAAGGTCCAGGAACGTATCCAGGGAGGAAGAAGAGAAAAAAGCAAGCTCAGAAAACTGAATACAGCAGGGGGTCTATTTATCATAGCGTGGAAGGGCCCTTAACAAGCACAATCCACGGAGAAATTAGCCAAGATATTAAAACCTTGCCAATTAAGACTCATCCTTCCCAGGCTTCATTTGTTTCAGCTCTGGGGGGAGATGATGAGCATGTTGATAACATGTACGTCATGGACTCAGAGAAGACTGTGGAACGTGAGCAAATAACTTCCCAGCAACCTGTAATGGCATGTTACCAAAATTATCTTACGCAGTTCCAGGTGATCAACTGGTCAGTAAAGCATCCAACTAACAAAAGAACCTCAAAATCCTCGTTGCATCGTCCTTTAGACCTGGATACACCAACGAGTGAGGAAAGTTCATCCTCTTTTGAGCAACTTTCTGTCCCAACTTTTAAGGTATGGAAGATGGAGGAGTTAGAGGAGTAAGAGTTCAAAATAACCTAAAGTTGCTTAGTACACGTGTTGTTTAAATAAAGCTACAAGGAACTTGAGCTTTCTTTGCTTTTAGTTAAGGAATAGCTTGAATTTCTGAGTTCAGATCATGGGGCTGAGCAGCTGGGAGGTTGTGGAGAAGAAAAGATGGAGTTGGAATTTGGTGGATGAGAGATGTGTGTTCTGAATGGTCATTATTGCTCTTAAAAATGCTGCCTGTTGAATGATACACAGCTGACTGATATTTGTGTGAGTTTTGTCTAAAATATGTTATACACAATTTCAGTAGGAGTACATTTGATACTGATCAAGTGTAATCTTGGCTCTAAGTGCTTTATTTAAAAAATAAACCTAGGAGTTTCTGTATGCTACAGTGGAGAATCTTCATATGAGAGATTCTTTAAAGAAAAAAATTCTGTAAGGGGAATATGTGAAGATTCCTTGAGGTTCTTTTTTCATGGATGGAAGGAATGTAATACATTTCTCTTCACTCTTGTCTCTTAGATTGTTAAACAGGGTCTCACAGCTAATTCCTTACTGGACAGAGGCATGCAGCTCACAGGATCAACATCTAAGTAAGCTGAATATTCTCTAACATTATCAGCATATTTATTAAGAGTAAAATTTTCCTGATGCTCTTTTTAAATATTTTGGCTTTTGCTAGCCCATCCAAAATTTGATTTGTAGCAGTAGTTTTCACTACCAGATCTATTTTAGAACAGAGTAGTCTATTATGAAATATTTGGGTTTGACCAAAGAAAAAGTGCACATTAAATTATTTCACTTGCATGTTTTCAAGCTTACAAGTGGCAATTTAATTTGGATTAATTTGGGAGGTGGTAATGGCGAGTGTCCATTGCATTGCCAAAAGCTGAACTTCAATCTAGGGATTGCCTGGGATTATATTTGTGTACTTTCTAAGCTATACGATAGAAGAAACCTAATAATTCTAATAAGAATTAAAATGATACCATTACACTTTTGGTTGGTTTGTTTGTTTTTTATTTTAACAAAGCCTGACTATTAATTTGTATTGGTCCTGTTTAGCACACCTTACACTCCTTTGGATAAGAAGTCAGCAGAAAACACAGATGATGAAACAATCACAGAGGAATGGACGTTGGACCACCCTGTCTTCCAGACACGGACAACGGCAATAGTGGAAGTGAAAGGAACTGTAGATGTAGTTCTGACTCCTCTTGTAGCAGAGGCACTGGATAGGTAAATAATTTTATTTTACTACTGCAGTCCATGCTAAAAATGGTCTGAAATCAAGGTTTGGGTGGCTGATGGAGCAGTAAGGCCTTGTGGCCAGCAGACGTAATTCTGCATTTCCCAGCTGGGAAAATGTTCTGCTCACCTGGGAAGCGCCCTTTATGTCTGTCAGCGCTTATTTTTTTTTCCCCTGTGGTGTTAATTCCACATGATTGACGGTGTGTGACGTGAAACTGGAAGTGTAAGTGGCGTGTTGTGGCTCGTTCCCCCTCGCAGGTACATCGAGGCCATGGTGCACTGTGCCAGCTCTCGCCACCCGGCAGCCATCGTGGACGATCTGCACTGCAAAGTCCTGAGAGATGCTGTGCAGAACAGCAAAACCAGCTTCTCAGAAAATGTAAGGAGGGGAACAAGGGCTTGAAAGAATACTCTTTTCTGTGTCTGACATAGAAAAACCTTGAATTAATTCAATGTTTTGAGATGTAGTAGCTGTTATATACTGTCAGCCACCAGAAATCTCTCACAGGATTGAAGTTTTTCTGTTTTGGACAGCCCAGTCATAGCTACAGGAATTTGCATGAGATTAGGTCGAGCATTCTGTACTTTGAAATTACTAAAACTGGTATTCTCAAGTATTATATTCATATCAGCAAGGCTTTATTTAATTTTACAGTAGTTAAGGAGAGCTGTGAATGTGCCTGTGGGTTTTTTGCAGTTCACCTGATACCTTAAAAAATTAATTCAGCTTGAAAGGAATTGTATGGTAGTTCTACAGAATTAAGAGTCCTTTCTGTCCAAGGTAATGACCATACTTAGGTTTTGTGATTTCTTAGACTTCACAAGGTGACAGACACCAATTATTTGCTTCATAATGAGTTGTTTTGTACAACTAAGATATGTAGAACTGAAACTTTCAGCTGAAATCTGGTCATTAGAAAGTTTACTGCAGAATAGCATTAATGCCCTACTGTATCTGTAAGTGCTACTACAACCCTTGCTCTGGAAATCATGGTATTATGATATAAATTAAGTTAGAATCTCTTGCTTGAGTTAGAATTTCTCTTCAGTGCTAACAAACTGTCCTGTTACTCTTGGACTTAGCAGCTTTAAGTTTCAATGCTAACAACTGATTTTTCTCCCCTCTCCAAGTTATCCTCGAAGCAGGATATCAGAGGAACAAAAATAGACACTACCACCACAGGAACAACAAACCAGGGACCAGCACAGACCAATCTCTCCCTTAAGCAGGATAATGTGACAATTAAAGGTCTTCAGGCCAATGTTACGGTACCAAAGGTAACAACTTCTTGTTTAGCTTATTAATAGACGCGTGCCTCAAAAATCACCCTTAGTTTCGATCCCTCTAATTCCCCAAGAGCTGAGAAGTACAAGACAGGATTGTATCAGAAATCAGTGATGTTTTGCTAAATTTCTTTCCTCTGTGGTGCAATCTTTTTTGTCTAGGTGAACCTGTGTTTACTACAAGCATCTGTGGATGAATCCCCAGGGGTTTCTTCCAGCAAAACCGTGACTCACGTTTCGTTGGTGGCTTTGTGTTTTGATCGAATCGCCACGCAAGTTCGGATGAACAGGTAGCAATAACACTTAGCACTGTTTGTAGTAAACTTTAAACCAAAATAATCAAGTGAATTATGCCCAGCTGAGATTTCCCTCATTGTTTTTTCTCCCTTATGTTCAAAGGGGTATAGTCGAGGAGGCTTCGAACAATGCAGAAACCAGGAGGAATTCTGTCACCTTTGATCGTTACATCCATACCAGCAAGATGCAGCCCCAGTCTTCTGGCTCACTGAGATCCAATTCTGGGGCAGAAAAAGGAAAAGAAATTGCTGCTAAATTGAACATCCATCGTGTGCATGGACAACTTAGAGGCCTTGATACAACAGGTATTAAACAATTCTCAGTCTCGCTCTTGTTAATCTGGTTGTGGTGTTTTTATCAACACAGATAAAAAGACTCTTAAACCTGGAGATTTTGCAGGTACTCTAAAAAAAAAGTTTGTTTTCTGTTATTCTACAAAATGCTGGATGTACACGTATGCAGATATAAAACTCATCAAGATAAACTTCCAGGCAGTTTGCGTAGCAGATGAGTCACATTGTAAATGCTGACCTGCACTGGTGGAATTTCAGGCCTGAGGTCCCTTCCTCTCAGTTCATCTCTTTTCAGTTACCAGTTTTTTACCACCTTATGTGGGGAGCAAATGATGCTTCATTGCTTTCTTACTTCTTCCTAACACTTGGAAGATAGACATAATGTTCCTGTTGTCCCAGCAATTTCAGCATGACAAGCTGTAGATTTTTAACTACGGTGGCTCTAAAAGTGAAAATGAGATCTGCCCAGTGGACTTCCTTCTTGTTGGTTTTGAGGAAATGCCTTCAAGAAGCTATGGATTACATTTTGCTGTAACTCCTGATCCTAGAGGCAGTTTTTTGTTAGAACTGAGTCATTTTTCATGGAATCTCTACCAGTGGGTGCCACGTTTTACTCTGTCCCATAAAGAAGAAGAGTCTTTAGGACAGGAGGAAGTACTCTCTAAAGCAATGGGATTAAAAAATACGCCATGAATAAATAAACAACAAACAACCCACTGCTGTGCCAAGATGAGTGAGCAAATGGAACTGGAGGAAAACCAAAAGCAATAAGAGAACGTTCAAATGGTGTAACTCCATTTTTACTTGGTGCTGGGGAGAATCTCAGCAGCAATTCCCTGTGCTGGGGGTGTTGCAGGCATTCAGGAAGGCCAGTTTTGGAATTCTAACCAAGAAAACTCATCATCTTCTATTTAGATGGTTTGAGAAGTGCCTCTCTAAGGATCTTAGCATTTCATGGAGACATTAAAAGTGAATACAGTTATAAACTGGAGGCAGAGAGTGAGGATTGGAGGGGATATGAAGTGACTCAGCATATTTCTTTTCCTCAGATATTTGACATTTAGCCCCTGGCGTGACTTAATAGGGAGGAGGTATAAAGGTATTTAAAGTGTTTCATCTGGAATGTCACTAAAAGAAAGGATTTATACTTAAGCTACATCCTAACATCAAAGAAATGGAGGTGGCACAGTACCCTCTTGGATCTTTGACAGCCAAGATCTTAATAAATTAAAAACTGCCTGAGTCTGGATTTTCTTGGGAATCAGTGAGACTTAGTGCTTCACATCTCTCCAATACAGACATAGACATGTTCCAGCCCAGAAGCAGTCTTTGAATTCAATGTAGAACTTTATTTTTAAATATCCTTCAGTATGCTATATTATGTATTATTATATTATACCCATATTAACACACCAAGGGCAAGGTCTTTTTTCCTCCTTCTGTGCTTCTTTTTTTCTTGCCTGTGCTTCATCTTTCATCTTTTTCTCTCTTCCTCCCCCTGCTCCTGTTGAAGGAATACTAAAGGAATAACACTCCCAAAACACTGTAAACTTCAGAGAGCTGTTTGAAGATGTAAAGAGGTTTTTTTTCATTTTGTAACCAAGTAGTAAATATGTTTATTTTCACAGATATTGGAACTTGTGCAATAACAGCTATTCCTTTTGGGAAATCCAAAGTTCTTTTTACTTTGGAGGAGTTGGATGAGTTTGCTTTTGTGGATGAAACAGATCAACAAGCTGTTCCAGATGTAGCTCGGATTGGTCCTAGTCAAGAGAAGTGGGGTTGGATAATGTTCGAGTGTGGAATTGAAAATTTAACTATAAAAGGTAAAGCTTATGTAACCTTTATATTATTTTGTTTGATAAAATTGCTAACAATTCTGGTTTTGGATCTTACAGTTTAGCAATGATTTGATTAGAAATTGCTGAATGTAAATTAAGTTATACACTAAAGGAACTTTTAGTAGTAAATACCACTTCTGAAATAATGTGAAATAATGCCATATAAACTGCTTTCATTGGTTTCTGAACCTAAAATGAAGGTTGAAATTGATGCTTTCACTGATGACTTGAATCCTGACCTTACCCACAGTGTCTGCATATAAGGCCAGGGTTTTGCTCTGAGAGGGGAGAACTAGCTTCAAAAAGAAAAAAAAAAACAGTATATATGCATTGTCTGTCATCCAAGTTATTTTTTTCCAGAGAATAGTATTTAAAAACAATTTTTATGTGAGTACTCTTTACC
>NW_020955503.1:91234-93776 GCF_003031625.1 Empidonax traillii
TAAATACCACTTCTGAAATAATGTGAAATAATGCCATATAAACTGCTTTCATTGGTTTCTGAACCTAAAATGAAGGTTGAAATTGATGCTTTCACTGATGACTTGAATCCTGACCTTACCCACAGTGTCTGCATATAAGGCCAGGGTTTTGCTCTGAGAGGGGAGAACTAGCTTCAAAAAGAAAAAAAACCGAGTATATATGCATTGTCTGTCATCCAAGTTATTTTTTTTTCCAGAGAATAGTATTTAAAAACAATTTTTATGTGAGTACTCTTTACCTACTTGGAACAAACTATCAGAACCTCAACATTGTAGCAATAAATTCTTGTATAAAATGTTAACGCACCTTGTTTAACCCAAATTGTGTTTCTCCTCTTAAGTGCAGATTTTTTCTTTGGAATATAACTTAGAGATATTTTTGCACTGCAAACCTTGACAGTCTTGGTATTTTTGCAGGAGGAAGACAGTCTGGAGCAGTGCTGTATAATACCTTTGGAGTCATGGGCAAATCAAGAGACACAGAGAGAGGGGGATTGCTGGCATCCAATAACTCTTCAGATTCCCCCACTGGTAGTGGTTATAATACTGATGTGTCTGAAGACAACCTCCCTTGTGACAGAATAAGTCCTTCTTCAGATATTAATGGAAATTCAGTGTCAGATGAGCAGGTATGCCCTTCACCTTTTGCAAGATCTCTTGGCTTTGCCTTGGCAGAGTTGCTTGACATCATTAATTTATTTTTCTGTGCCTAAACGCACCCGGAACAATTTTTTACGAGCGTGGTGTGGTAATTTCGGAAAACAATGTCACTTCTGACTTTACGATCCCTCTTTTTTCAAGGATGAAGGCGTTGAATCTGATGATCTCAAAAAAGATATCCCCTTGATGCCTCCTCCCCCTGACTCTTGCAGCATGAAGTTAACGATCAAAGAAATCTGGTTTAGCTTTGCAGCCCCCACCAACGTGCGCTCTCCGGCCCATATATATTCAAGGTACAACTTTTACCTGGTTTAAAATTAAAAAAAAAAAAAAAAATTAAAAAATGGCACTTTGGCCTTGTTGAATTGCAGTTGTGTTTGGTAGATTCTGAATGTAATTTCAATAATTTTTGAAACCTCTCCGGAAATGAAAATTTTGGATTTTATATTTATCACAGTAATTCTTGCCTCAGTTTTATATTGTCATTTATATAGAAGTGTTGCTAGCAAACTTTCAGCTAGATATGATTAAAAGAAGAAAAGGAAGATTAAAAAACCCAAACCAAACAAAAACCCCTCACTAAAAGCTTCTGGTGAGATGGAAATCTATGAAGGAGAAAGGCAGGGGAGGATATTTCTTTTGCACTATGAATTTCAGTATAAATATTTGTCAAGATAGTTTATCATGTGGTGTATGTAGAATGAGCCAAATGTGTCGATCTGTCAGTAGTTTAAGATCAGTATAGAGCTATAAATTAGAAAATATTCTGGTAATATTCTTGCCTCAGCCCTTGAGCACCAGTCCTTCATGAGAGGTTAATAACAGTTAATGTGGGAGTCAGCCAGTGATGGCAGTTTCAAACTGTGTGATTTCAGTAGGGAATACAAATGGGTAAAGGAGGGAATGGCAGTAGCAAAAGTGGAAGGAATGAAGAGTGTGTGAGTGAATAAAACAAAAACTGCCTTAGGTACTTTTTGCCACTTTTCTCTTTCTGGGCAATAAGTCTGTGTTTATTACTTTGCATCAATGTTCCACCTATTGGACTCTCGTTCATGACAGCACTAGAAACTCTTGCTAATTGCTGCTGCTGCCTGTGAATCCCGAATTCCCTTTCTTTTTCCTCATAGGCAGCTGAACCTCCTGAGCACTGCAACGCCTGCAGTTGGTGCTTGGCTTGTTCCCATCGACCAGGTGAAATCGTCGTTAAACAAACTGGAAACCGAAGGGACCCTGAGGATCTGTGCTGTCATGGGCTGCATTATGACAGAGGCTCTAGAGGTAAATGATAAAATCCAGAGGCTTTTCAGGACAGAACAGTGCAATAAGGAATATAGAGTGTTTGGAATTCTGGATGTTTTCACTGACAAACTCACAGCACCTCTTGTGAACCTTTAGTTCTAGAACTGCTCACAAGAATTCACTGCACAGTCCTAAAAAGTTTCAGAACAAAAAATAGTCAGCTGTTACTAGTGAGGAAGCCTTGTGCTCCTTACTCTCAAGATAAAATAAGAGTAAGAAATATGGCTGTAGTGCCTGGTGTATTTAATGAACTATTTTTGTCTGCTGTTTGTTTGGTTGGCACCATCTAGTGGGAAGATTTCGAGGCGATGCCCATTGTTTTCTGCTGTACTCAAAAACTATCCTCTGCAACAGTCTCTTATTCCTGCCTCCCTTCTTGTTTTTTGCTTACCTTTTTTTTTAGCATTAAACCAAATTACAAAAATTCCTGGTTTGTCTTTAACTCCAAATAAATAGTTTCTTCAAAAATCTCACCTAGCTTTGCATATATGTCTATTACTCCAAAAGTAACTATATAAAGTCTGCAATTTGAAGCCAGTCTTTT